>NC_022009.1:34315505-34322009 GCF_000317375.1 Microtus ochrogaster | reverse complement strand
CATTTAAAGCTGCTTGGTGACATAGAGACAGTACTTCATCGTCATAAAGAGCTTGGACCTGTGGATCAGCATATTCTCCTGCACCAAGAATTTGATCTTGGGAAACCTCGACACCTTTTGCTCTTCCTTGCTGTTCCATATGTTTGGATTCTTCTCTGAAATAAATTCCAAACATCAAGGATGGTCCTTGTGGCAGGGTTGAGCAACTTTTGGATATATACTCAAAAGTGGTATTGCTGGGTCTTGAGGAAGATTGTTTCCTAATTTTCTGAAAAATTGCCACACTGACATGCAAAGGGGCTATATCAGCTTCCATTCCCACCAGCAATTCAGGAGTGTTCTCTTTACCCCACAACCTCTCTAGCATAAGTTGTCATCAGTGTTTTTGATCTTGGCCATTCTTACAGTTGTCCCATTTATTAATCATTTCTCTCTATGTCTGTGATACTGGGGTTATATTTAGGAAGTGGACTCCTGTGCCAATGTGTTCAAGTGTGCTTCCCACTTTCTCTTCTATGAGGGTCAGTGTGACTGACTTTATGTTGAGGTCTTTAATTCATTTAGACTTGAGTTTTGTGCATGATGATAGATAAGGATCTATTTTCATTCTTCTACATGTTGATATCCAGTCATACCAGCACCATTTGTTAAACGTGCTCTTTTTTTCCATTTGATATTTTTTGCTTCTCTGTCAAAAATCAGGTGTTTGAAGGAGTGTGGATTAATATCTGGGTCTTCGATTTGGTTCCATTTGTCCTCCTGTCTGTTCTTATGCCAATACCAGGCTGTTTTCAGTACTGTAGCTCTGTAGTAGAGTTTGAAGTCAGGGATTGTGATGCCTCCAGAAGTTCTTTTATTGTACAGATTTGTCTCAGGCCCACTCCAGCCTAGGTGGCTAGCCCAGTCCTGCTTCCGCAAATGTCCCTGGTCTGGATCTGCTCCTGCTCTTGAGGAGTTTACTGTCCCAGGTCCACTTTGGCCCAGGTTGCTGACTCAGACTTGCTCTTCTGGAATTTGCTGCTCTGGCCTTCTGTGAAGTTTCCTGTCTCAGGCCTGCTCTCTGTGCTTATTCTTTATGGCAAATATCCACCTGTAAATGAGTACACACTATACTATGCTTGTCTTTCTGTGTTTGTGTTACTTCACTCAGGATGCTCTTTTCTAGTTCTGTCCATTTGCCAGAAAATTTAAAGATGTCATTTTTTTTAACAGGTGAGTGATACTCCATTGTGTAAGTGTACCACATTTCTTTATCTATTGAAGAGTATGAGCTTGTCTGAACCCGACATGGCTCATTGGGTTTTCTGAACTAAGTTGTGTCAGAGATAAACCATCTGCTCAAGGAAACTTCTTAGCAGCGAGCGAGAAGCATGCACTTTGAATTACTCACAGGACACCACTAGTGGTAATGCAGTATGCTGACTGCAGCATGGTAACTGCAGTAAGTCTGCTCTTGATATCTTCCAGCACTCGGTAGAATTTATGGTTGAATTTTGTATCAGATGCCACAGGCTTATTGTACTGTTGGGCAGTAAATTCGCTGTTGATACCTCTGTGTACTTAGCAGAGTTTGTGTTTGAATTTTGCACTGGAAGCTGCAGTTCTTCACAGCATTGTTCCTCTTTATTCTTCCCCAAATCCACTCTCCCACCCCCTGCCTCACCTTATTCTAGACATAGAGTTCAGCATTTTTGCAGGCTTAACTCAATGGAGCCAGACACATCCTGCTCTTGCAGCAATTATGTCAGCTGGCAGCTACTTACAGTTACAAAGTTAAAAAGTAATAGACAAGGGTACAATGCTTTAAAAACAACAATATTCAAACCCAAACAATTTTTTCACGTCTGCAAGCTATGCTTTAATATAGTTCTCTTTTCTGCAAGAGGGTTGCATGTCTCAATCTCCCTATAAAGGGCAGACATTGATAAGGCACTCTTTTCCCATCCCACTATATCATACTTCTTCCACCAATATAAGCTCCTGTGTGTGGTAAAGATGGATTTCTCCATTCCACATTTTGCATTGCATCTTTTCCTCTTGGAGCATCCCCAATCCTCCATTGATTCTTTTTGGTGTTCATGGAACTTATTCTCAACAGTTGGCACTGTGAGTGTTCCTAAGGCTTTCCCCCTATTCTGTGTATCCATACCTTACTCCCCTTTTACGAACTGTGAGACATACTAATGTTCTAAGTGCTGTTTTTCATATGTATCGAATTGTCTCTATTGGGTCTCTATTGAGTCAGAAAACTTCCCAGGATTAGGAGTTGGATTTAATAATTCCAGATAAGAGATTTGAGAAGCATTAGAGCCCCACTGAAATTTAGGGGAAAATAATTAAGAAAGAGCAGAATTCCCAGGGAAAATTACAGCTATTGCATGTGTGACTGACAAGGTAAAATAAAAGCATTCAATGAATCACCAATACAATGAGAAAGAAAATATCCTGCATGCATTTTGCAAATTCCTATGCTGTCCCATGGACTATTGCTCTTTGTCAAGTGAGAGTCTGTTTCCATGGGTACCTTGCCCCAAGGAAACCTGTTGGACAGGAAGTCATATGCTGATCTGAAACTAGATTGCATGGCTCCTGACATATATCTTTCAAGAAAATTGTCCTTTTTGTAAAAAAATAGATTTTCCAGTTCAGCGAAGTATAGGTTTTTGAAGTATGACTTAATGATTCTTTAAATTTTCTCATTGGGTAGTTTGAATGTATTGACCCCCAAAAGTTCCTAGGGAGTGAGACTGTTAGGAGTAGATGTGGCCTTGTTGGAGGAGGTGTGACATCATTGGGGTGGGCTTTCAGGTCTTCTTTGCTCAAGCATTGCTCAGTGTGACACTCAGACCACTTCCTATTGCCTGTGGGCCAAGATGTAACACTCTCAGCTTCTTCTCCAGCACCATGTCTGCCTGCACACCACCATGCCACACCACGAAGATAATGGACTAAACCTCTGATTTCAGCCTTCCATTTGATTGCTTCCTGCCTTCGACTCCTCTTGGGTGTGTTTGCTTCTTTTTGTACTAGAGCTCTCTGGTGTGCTGTTAGGTCACTAGTAAGAGATCTCTCTAATTCCACTATGAAGGCATATAGTGCTATAAATGTTCCTCTTAGCCCTGCTTTCATCCTGTCCTATAAATTTAGGTATGTTTTGCATTCATATTCATTGAATTCTAGGAAATCTTTAATTTCTTTATTTCTTCCTTATTGCAGGGTTGATTCATTTGAGTACTGTTCTTTTCCCATGAGTTTGTAGGTTTTCTGCAATTAGTGTTGTTGCTAAATTCTAACTTTAAACCATGGTGATTTGATAAGACACAGGGAGTTGCTCCAATTTTTTGTATCTGTTGAGATTTGCTTTGTTATCGAGTATGTGGTCAATTTTAGAGAAGGTTCCATGAAGTGCTGCGAAGAAAGTATATTCTTTTGTGTTTGGCTGGAATATTCTATAGATGTTTGTTAAGTCCATTTGAGTCATGATATCTGGTAGTTCTATTTCTCTGTTAAGTGTCTGTCTGGTTGACCCTATCCACTGGGGAGAGTAGCATTTTGAAGACTCCTGCTATTAGTGTGTGGTGTTTGATGTGCGATTTAAGCTTTAGTAATGTTTCTTTACATATGTGGGTGCTCTTGTATTTGAGGCATCGATGTTTAGGTTTGAGACTTCATCTTTATGGATTGTTCCTGTGATGAGTATAAAGTGTTCTTCTCTATCTCTTCTGATTGATTTTAGTTTGCAGTCAATTTTGTTAGATAGTAGGATAGCTACACCTGCTTGTTTCTTAGGCTTATTTGATTGGAAAATCTTTTCCCAACCCTTTACACTGAGGTAATGTCTGTCTTTGAGGTTGAGGTGTGTTTCTTGTATAAAGCAGAAGGATAGATCCTGATTTCACATCCATTTTCTTAACTGTGTGTTTTTATAGGTGAATTGAGTCTATTGATATTGAGAAATATTAATGACCAGTGATTGTTAATTCCTATGATTTTTCAGTGGGAGGGTTTGTGTGTTTTCCTTCATTGGGGTTTGCTGGTGTGAGGCTATCTGTTGACTGTGCTTTTTGGGTACAGTTAGTTTCCTTGATTTGGAATTTTCCCTTTAGTACATTCTGTAGGGCTAGATTTGTGGATAGGTCTTTTTAAATCTGGTTTTGTCATGGAATATCTTGTTTCCTCCATCGATGGTGATTGAAAGCTTTACTGGGTATAGTGCTCTCGCCTTGCATCCATTGTCTCTTAATGTCTGTAGCACATCTGTCCAGGAACTTCTGGATTTCATGGTTTCCATTATGAAGTCAGGTATAATTCTGAGAGGTCTGTCTTTATGTGTTACTTGACTTTTTCCCTTTTTAATATTCTTTCTTTATTCTCTATGTTTTGCATTTTGATTACTATATGGCAAGGGAATTTTTTGTTTGGTCCAGTCTATTTGGTGTTCTGTAAGCTTCTTTTACCCTCATAGGAATATCCTTCTTTAGGTTGGGAAAATTTTCTTCTATTTTTCTAATATATTTTTTGTTGAATATATTTTCTGTGCCTTTGAGATGAAGTTCTTCTCCTTCTTCTATCCCTATTATTCTTAGGCTTGGTTTTTTTTCATGGTGTCCCAGATTTCCTTGATTTTTTTGTTAAGAATTTGTTGGATTTATTGTTTTATTTAACCAATGAATCTATTTCCTCTATAGAATATTCAACACCTGAGATTCTTTCTTCCATCTCTTGAATTCTATTGTTTATGCTTGTCTCTTTAGTTCCTGTTTGTTTGCACAAAATTTCTGTATCCAAAATTCCCTCAGTTTGTGTTTTCTTCATTGCCTCTATTTCAGTCTTCAAGTCTTGAACTGTTTGAATGAGGTTCTTCACCTGTTTGATTGTTTTTTCTTGGTTTTCCTTGAGAGATTTATTGATTTTTTTCAATTATTTTTGTTTTTTCCTCCATTTTTAATTGATTTTTATTGAGCTCTACAGTTTTCTCTGCTCCCCTCCCTGCTTCCCCTCTCCCCTTCAACACTTTCCCAAGGTCCCTATGCTCCCAATTTCCTCAGGAGATCTTCTCTTTTTCTACTACCCATGTAGATTAAATCCATGTATGTCTCTCTTTATTATTGTCTAAGTTCTCTGGGATTGTGGTTTGTAGGCTGGTTTTCTTTGCTTTGTGTTTAAAAACCACTTATGAGTAAGGACATGTGATAATTGTCTTTCTGGGTCTGGGTTACCCCACTCAAAATGATATTTTCTAGCTCCATGCATTTGCCTGCAAAATTCCAAGATGTCGGGGTTTTTTTCTGCTGTGTAGTACTCCATTGTGTAAATGTACCACATTTTCCTTATCCACTCTTCGGTGGAAGGGCATTTAGGTTGTTTCCAGGTTCTGGCTATAACAAACAATGCTGCTATGAACATGGTTGAGCATATGTCCTTGAGGCACAATTGAGCATCCTTTGGCTATATGCCCAAAAGTAGTATTATTGAGTCTTGTTTCCAAATTTTCAGAGAAATTTCCACACTGACATCCAAAGAGTCTGTACCAGCTTGCATTACCACCAGCAGTTCAGGAGTGTTCCCTTTACCCACAACCTCTCCAGCATAAATTGTCATCAGTGTTTTTGATCTTGGCCATTCTTACAGGTGTAAGATGGAATCTCAGAGTTGTTTTGATGTGCATTTCTCTGATTACTAAGGATGTTGAACAAAATGACAGCCTACAGGATGGGAAAAGATTTTCCTCCATTTTTAAGGGAATTTTTTATTTTCTCTTTAAAGATCTCCATCATTCACATAAAGTTACGTTTAAAATCATTTTCTTCTGCTTCTTCTGAGTAAAGATGATCAAGTCTTCCTGTTCTTTGACCACTGGGTTCTGGTCTTATCATGTTGCTTTTTAGGTTGTTGAATGAATTCTTGCATTGATGCCTGCCCATCCCTTCCTCCAATTGGTGCCAGCGGTGTCTTTGCCTCTTGGTCCAATCCTTGCAGTGACTATCTGTGGTTTTGGGAACCGTTCTTGGTCTGCTCTGTACTATTGCTGTCTTTGACTCAGGGAGCCACTGAGGTCTCTCTTGGCCCTCTCTCTTGGTCTGCTCTCTTGGTCAGCTCTTTGTCCACTCTGTTCAGTCACAGCTTGTGCTTCAGAGTACTCTTGGTCCTCTCTCTTGATCCTCTCTGTGTAGTTGCAGCCTGTGTTTCAGAGTACCTTGCAGATCATGGGGAATCAGGTTAGTATTCTATTCAGGAGACTCAGATGTCAAAAATCTTTTGTACTTCATATTGTTTTGATTTTTTAAAAGATCTCTACAATAAAGAAACCCTATGATCCATTCCTGAACATATCTGATATTTTAGGGGCCCATCTTTTTTGTTGTCCCCAAGAATGCACAGTTAATAAGACATATAGGACAAGTTCAATCTTCTTGAAGTTCTAGGCTCTGGCATCTCCTGGTTCTTCTTCTTCTTCTTCTTCTTCTTCTTCTTCTTCTTCTTCTTCTTCTTCTTCTTCTTCTT
>NC_022009.1:34288228-34315405 GCF_000317375.1 Microtus ochrogaster | reverse complement strand
TTATTATTATTATTATTGTAAACATCTCTAAGTTATCATTTGAAGCATCTTGTGCACATTCCATATAATTCTGTTATAATTATGCTTCAGTAATGATGAAAGTTGAAAAAAATGAGCCAGAATTTTTTGTGTTGCCCAGGCTTCCCTTAACTGCCCCCACCCTCTGTACTAGCCTCCTGAGTATCTAAGAACTGGGCTTGCAGGTAAACATCATCATGCCTTGCTAAAGTTGGGGACAATTTGAACTTCTATCAATATAACATTTTTGTCATATCTGAATTATAAAATGCAATAGATCAGCTAAATAAAAAAGAATGGAAAAAGATTTATGTGAACTCCTTTGGAAAGATGTATTTGATACACTGC
Organism: Microtus ochrogaster; assembly: GCF_000317375.1. Lineage (NCBI taxonomy): Eukaryota > Metazoa > Chordata > Mammalia > Rodentia > Cricetidae > Microtus > Microtus ochrogaster. The sequence continues at coordinate 34,315,039 of NC_022009.1, read as the reverse complement.
TATGAACATAGTCATGCAGTTCTGAAAGCAGAAATCATTAACAGTGGACACTTTTGTTTTATATCTGTCATTGTCATTTCGATGTTGTAAAATAAATGTGTTTTAATAAAAAGAGATACAGCTTCATGATTTACCATCACAAAAGCAATGCTAATATAATTATAAACTGAGAATATACATACTTTTGGGACAGAAAATGAATACCTCTATCAACACTACACCAGCTTTCTTCTTAGGTCCATTTGCTTTGAAAATCTTTTTCCAAACTTTTACTCTGAGGTAATATCTATCTTTAGTGTTGAGATGTTTCTTGTATGTAGCAGAAGGGTGGATCCTGCTTTTGTATCTATTCTGTTAGCCTGTGTCTTTTTATTGGGGAATCATGTCCATTGATATTGAGAGATATTAATGACTAATGGTTGTTAATTTCTGTTATTTTGTTGTTGTTTTCTAGTAGTTTCTATAGAGCTAGGTTTCTGGATAATGTTTAAATTTGATTTTGTCATAAAATATCTTGCTTTCTCCATCTATGATTATTCAAAGTTTTGCTGGGTATAATAGTCTGGGATAGGGTGATCTCTTAGCATCTATAAGATGTTTATTCAGGACCTTCTAGATTTTAGGGTTTCAATTTAGAAGTCAGATGTGATTCTAATAGAAGGTCTGCCTTTATATGTTTCTTGTCTATTTCCTTTGCAGCTTTTAGTATTCCTTCTTTGTTCATGGGGCCCCAGTGTGAGGCCCAGAGTAACTTCCTGAGCCTAACTTGAGTTATGTGAGGCCTAATGTAACTTTCTGAGCCTAGGTCGAGTTTGGATACCTATCTGATTTTGGCCATGACTTCCGCATGTGAGTGACACAGAGCATCCCAACCTAGACCCACCTCTGCCCAGCCACCACTAGCATGGCACAATATTATCGGCCCTTGTTCCTTACTCTGCCTCAACCCATCCCAAGCTTCTCCACCCCAGTCACAACCCTATATAAATTCTTGCCTGATACCATTACATGAGATCCTCCTTCAATAGACTTCCAACTCAGTGGGTGTATTTCTCCCAGGTGGCCGGGGGAAGGGCCGGGTCATTCAATCCACTCAGCCCCAGGGAGAGTCCAGTGGGTCCGGCTTTGCCCCCCCCCCCAAGCAGTGAGGGGACTTTTTTTCTGGTCCAATCTATTAATCTGTTTGGTGTTCTGTAAGCTTATTGTACCTTTATAGGTACGTCCTTCTTTAGATTGAGAAAATTTTCTTTTATGATTTTGTTGACTATTGAGCTGGAATTCTCCTTCTATCCCTATTATTCTTAGATTTGGTCTTTTCATAGTGTCCCAGATTTCCTGGATGTTTTGTGTTAGGAATATTTTAGACATAACATTTTCTTTGACAAATAAATCTGTTTCTTTATCATATCTTCGATGTCTGAGGTTCATTTTTCCACCTCTTGTGTTCTGTTGGTGATGTTTGCATCTGTAGTTCCTGTTGGCTTACCCAGATTTTCCATTTCCAGAATTTTTCTTTATTGTTTCTATTTATGTCCTTTAGGTCTTGAACAGTTTCCTTCAGCTGTTTGCTTTTTCCTTGGCTTTCTTGGCATTTGTTAGGGGAAATTTGTTATAATTTCTTCCAATTTTTTGTTTCCCTTTCCCTCAATTTCTTTAAGGGACTTTTCCTTTCCCTTTTAAGGACCTCTATCATGTTGATAAGGTTGTTTCTTTTTCCTTTATTTTATTTTACATACCAACTACAATTTCTCTCCCTCCCCTCCTTCAGTTCCCTCCCCAACTTCCCATCTGCCCCCATCCACTCCTCCACTCTCTCCATTCAGATGTGGACAAGGTCTCTTTAGGAATCAACAAAACATGACATATCAAGGTGAGGCAGAACTAAGTCTTCCCTCCTGCTTCAAGGCTGAACAAGGTATCCCACCATAGGGAACAGATTCCAAAGAGCCAGCTCATTCATCAGGAACAGGTCTTGGTCCCACTGCTAGGGGTCCCACAAAAGACCAAGTTATACAACTGTTACCCAGATGCAGAGGGCCTAGGTCAGTCCCATATTAGCTCCCTAGCTGTCTGTCCAGAGTTTCTGAGCTCCCACAGGCTCAGGTCAGCTTTCTGTGTGGGTTTTCCCATCATGACCTTGTCCTTCCTCTCCTGCTCATATAATCCTCTTCGCTCTTTTCAACATTTAAAGGTCATTTTCTTGTGATTCAACTGTGTTGGAACATTCAGGTCTTGCTGTCATAGGACAGCTGGGCTCTGGTGATTTCATACTACCTTTCTGATGTAGACTGTATTCTCACACTGATGTTTAGGTATCTGGGTTTGGGATGATTATAGGTCGCAATATTAATTCCTGATTTTGTCTTTGTTAGATAGGTGTTTTGTTATTTGGTTTCTGTTTCCTCTCTGGCCTTCTGGCCTAAGTGGCCAGGGGTTATGGTGACTAGTGAACCTTCAGGTCTAGTAGGTTGTCTTGACTAGGGTTTTAGTGGTCTGTGAGATATTTCGGGGACCAACATTGTCTCTGCATTTCCAAGTACCTGTGTGGCCTCTGGGGTTTTAGATACCTACTTGGATTCTGGGATTCCTAGTATAGTGTGGCCTCAAGGGCAGCAGAAATATTCTGCAGAGGTTGTGGACTGGAATGTGGAGTGGAGGAGGGGCGCAGTTGGAGGCTGTTGAGCAGGCTTTAAGGAGTTTTAGTGGCTGGTGGTTGGTATATTTTCTTGGATCACTAGAATTGGCCTGGCCTTAGATAAAGGGTAAAACAAAAGTCTTCTGCTGAAGTTATGAAATATGAAGCTCAGGGGAGAGGTTGCTGTTGGGGGCTGTTGGGTGAGCTTTAAGAAGTGTTAGTGATGTCCTATGTTCTTGAAGTAAATAATGTTGAAGGCTGTTGGGAGGCTTTAAGGAATGTTAGTGATGCCCTGTGTTCTTAAAGCAGATAGTACCTTTATATGAGCAAATGGGACTGCAGGTAGCACAGTAGCAGAGAGTTAACAAAGAAGAGGAAATGCTCACTGATTGAGCTGAGGACATCCTGTCTCCCGGATATTATTCACTTTCCCCCACTAATTTGATGCATCTTTCAAGACAACCATTTGCATGAGCTTCTAAACACTCTGAGAAATTAGCCTAATTCAGAGGCAGTGATGTATGGTGGTGCTTGGAACTTTCTCCAGACTAGTGCTGGGAAGTGGGAGGGGATAATTGAGTCTCTCGGATCAGTACATTTCTTCCTGTGGATGCAGGATAGGGGTGAATTTGTCTCCAAACAAACATGATTCATCATTTATTGGAAAAACTGAAAAGTCTCCCTGAAAATGCAATAGAGCATCAGTTCATTATGCTGCAGTTATTGGCATTGCAATCTGTTCCCAATGAATGCAATTACAAATCTATTTAGGAAGGCGTATGATTGGGAATTGTGTTTGCTTGCAGTTAACCTTTAGATACCTCAGTAGTTTTTGTAAATGAATACCCCCAAGCTCTTTGGGTTCTGCTGACTTCTACATCCCAACACCTGACACAGCACCCAGAACACTTGGTAAGTTCTGCTAGTATTTACTGACATTGAAAATGGTCTCATTATGCGATATCTCTTGCATGTTTTCCCAGCTGACACCGAGTGTCTCAGTAATCAGTTACAGCTGTTTTTATGTGGCTAACTGTTATACATGTCCTCCGACCCTGGTAGCCTTGGTTCTTAGCTAGTGTCGGCATGACATGTACCTTCACCATCTTACTTAAAGGGAAGATGTAACATTCGATGTAATTGAAAAGAGAAAAAGAAGAAGGGCTTCATTTGGCTTTCACTTCCTGCAAGAAAGGTGACCAAGAGAAAGCCACTTATAATGAATCTTCTCAAAAGGATAATGCATGATTAAAAAAAAAGACACATTGAGTTTGTTTGGATTCTCACCTTCCTAGACCTGGATGGAGGGGGGAGGATCTTGGACTTCCCACAGGGCAGGGAACCCTGACTGCTCTTAGGACTGGAGAGGGAGGGAGAAGGGGAGTGGGGGGGAGAAGGAGGGAATGGGAGGAGGTGGAAATTTAAATATCCGAGGTGGAAAAAATATATCCAAGAGATGCTCTATCATACTACAAAAGCATTTGTTCAACTATGTTCATAGCAGCATTGTTTGTAATAGCCAGAACCTGGAAACAACCTAGATGCCCCTCAATGGAAGAATGGATAAAGAAAGTGTGGAATATGTATGCATTAGAGTATTACTTAGCGGTAAAAAAACAATGACATCTTGAATTTTGCATGCAAATGGATGGAAATATTCTGAGTGAGGTAACCCAGACTCAAAAAATGAATATGGTATGTACTCACTCATAAGTGGATTCTAGCCATAAATAAAGGACATTGAGCCTATAACCAGTGATCCTAGAGAAACTAAATAAGAAGGTGAACTCAAAGAAAAACATACAGTTATCCTCCTGGATATTGGAAGGAGACAAGATTGCCAGGCAAAAATTGGAAACTTGGGGGTGGGGTGGGGTGGGGGTAAGGGGAGTTGGGGAGAAAAAAGTGAGAAGGGGAGGATGGGGGGAACTTGGGGGAATGAAATGGTTGGGATGGACGAAGGGTGGATATGAAAGCAGGGAAGTATATATCTTAATTAAGGAGCCATTTTAGGGTTGGCAAGAGACTTGACTCTAGAGGTGTACCCAGGTGTCCATGGAGATGTCCCCAGCTAGATCCTTGGGCAACTGAGGAGAGGGAACCTGAAATGACCCTATCCCATAGCCATAATGATGAATATCTTGCATATCACCATAGAACCTTCATCTGGCAATGGATGAAGCTAGAGACAGAGACCCACATTGGAGCACTGGACTGAGCTCCCAAGGTCCAAATGAGGAGCAGAAGGAGGGAGAACATGAGCAAGGAAGTCAGGATCACGAGGGGTGCGCCCACCCACTGAGACGGTGGGGCTGATCTAATGGGAGCTCATCAAAGCAAGTTGGACTGGGACTGATGGAACATATGATCAAACTGGACTCTCTGAACGTGACTGACAAGGAGGGCTGACTGAGAAGCCAAGGACAATGGTACTAGGTTTTAATCCTATTGCACATACTGACTTTGTGGGAGCCTAGTCTGTTTGGATGCTCACCTTCCTAGACCTGGATGGAGGGGGGAGGACCTTGGACTTCCCACAGGGCAGGGAACCCTGACTGCTCTTTGGACTGGAGAGAGAGGAGGAGGGGTGTAGGGGAGGGGGAAAAATGGGAGGAGGGGAGGAGGTGGAAAATTTTAAGTAAAAATAAATAATAAAAAAATAGAAAAAAGAATGTTGATGCATTTCCCTTTGGGTTACATGCTCTCTTCCATCAGTTGGAGTAAAATTTTCAGTATTTGCTTGTTTGTTTGTTTTGTTTTGTTATTCTTTCTGAAAGCAAGAAAAAATATCTGGAAAATTTTAAATAAATTAATCAGAGGAACTCTTGTCAAATAAGCCTGTATATACAAGTGATAAAGGAAATTATAAAGCACTTTAAAAAGTGAAAATAAAATAAAATAAAAGATAAAGGGTAAAAAAAAAGACACATTGTAAAATTTCCATGAGAGACTGGAGCTAAAATGTGATCAAAAGTGAGTGACTACATTCAGATATCAAACAGTACAGTGATTCCTATCATGTCTTTGGAGGACTTACACATATGTCTCACGAGAAGGCAGCATTTGAGTGGGGGGCACAGGGAAGGGGCTGTGTGGGATCAAGAGAGAACTACACCAGTGGGCTTCAAAGAAAAGAAAAGGTTTGTAGTGCCTCCTCTAATATCTCTAGTCTAAGCAGCAGGATTGAAGGGTCCAATAGAACAAGGAGAAGGTAAAAAAAGAATTCATGATAAGCACCCACAGCAAGGCCCTAGGAGGACTTGAGTGGAGAAGGGGTGGGCAGTTCAAGGCAGCAATGAGGAGAGAGGAAAGAGAAGCACCTTAGAATCAGAAATGGGGTTCAGGTTTTGTTTGAGATTGGAAACAAAATAAAGTCGCTGAAAAGGTGGTTTTCAAACTGAAGGGAATTGTTTGTGGAGAACAACAGGGTTAGGAGACCAATGGCTCTGTCTGGGATGTCACCAAAGAGTGGAGAAGGCGAGCCAGCATGATGTACTAGAAGAAAGTGGAAGGGAAGATGAAATTATCCCCATCTGTGTCCATCATGGATGAAGATTCTTTATTAAACTGCTTCAATGGACATTGTAGGTATCAATGTAGAGTCGATAAAGGAGCTAGAGGTGAGCAGATCCCCGCCCCCAGCAGCCTTGCTCACATGCGGATCCTTTCCGAATCTTTCCTACAGCTGAAGCCTGGTGGTCTAGCTTCCACTCTGGTGTTTGTTCATTCCCTTCTCTCTGGATGGAAACTAGTGTACCCATTCTTAGACCGTACTTCAATAACCTTTTCCAGGAACGAAGGCCCTCGTCCTGGGTTGTGTGCTGAAGGAGAGCAAGCATCCCTGCACACTCACTCTGAGTTTCTTTTTTTTTTTCAAGAAATAAAAGCAGCGAGTGGGTCAATAGGTGGACATTCCTCTGATCGGATACGCTTTCATTTAGGTTAAAAGTAAGCAGGGCTGGTGCTCAGACAAGAAAGCAAACATGGAGTGATAAGGAAATCCTGGATTCAAACAGAAAAAAAAACAGTGGGGTGCCTTGGGTGTTAGACACAAAAATCGCAGTGACTTTTGGTATGTGCTTTTTATATCTTCTTTGCAAGCTTCGGGTGAATTTCCTATGGGGGCCATTGTATCCATCTGACTGAAAGTTGCAGGGCTCCACCTTAGTATATAGAAAATTGCCTAAAATAATTTCAAATTCCCATTTGCTTTAAAAAATGAGTTGACCTAGAACAAAGTAAGAACAAAATATTGACAGATGAAAATGATAGTGGAAGGGATTTGACCGGATTAAAAGCACCCTCTGTCATGGCCTTCCACGGTAAGATTGTGGCAGGAGTAACAACATTTAAAACTTCTAAGTTCTGATAGTCTTCCAGTGGTCCCTGTTTCGGCAGCCTGTTCAAGAGGGCAATCTTCTGAAGCAAGGACCTTTAATTTACCAGCAACCATGCTCATAGCTACAAACCATCTTTCCGATAAATTCTTATCTCTCTACCCATGTTTCCATTCCTTTAGTCTGGGCACCTACGTATTATCTTTGCTTTTAATCTGCTTCTTTGGTCCATTGCCCAGTGCAGTAACTAATGTGGTAGCAAACACAGCGCTGTTTGAAGATTCACTATTCATTCACTAGGAGAATGGATACGCAGTGGAAAGACACCTTGGCTGCTCTCAAGGTTTGGAACAATATGAACACTATTGCTGTAAACATCCATATTCAAGTTTTGATGTGGATGTAAGTTTTCAAACATTTGGAGCAGTGGAATAGTTGCATCATATGATAAAATATATTTACTTTTTAAGGAAATTGCCAAGCTGTCTTTCAAAGTAGCTGTGTGATTTTGTATTTCTAGCACTTGTAACTGGAAATTCTTGCGTTGAATGTCCTTGCCGGCACTTGATGTCAATTATTCAGACTTTGACAACTCTAAGAGGTGTTTAATGCTATCTTGTAATTTCCTAATAAAATATGATGTTGAATATTTTTGTATGTTTAATGTTTGTGTAGCTCCTTTCACCTATTTTTGAAGGTTTATTTGTTGTTTATATGCATACATATCTGTGTGAGTGTATACTCATATGTACATGTGTGTAGGTGTCTGTACATGGGTTTAGAGGCCAGAAAAGGGATCAGGTATTCTCCTCTGTCACTCTCTGCCTATTCCTTCGAGAAAGGGTCTTCCTGGAACTTGGAGCTCACATTTTCTATGCCAGGCCAGAAGTCAACAAGCCTCAATACTCCTCCTGTCTCTGCCCCCATTAGAACTGGGTTGCACTGTAGTGTATGCTGTATATCCAGGTGTACACTGGATGTACAGTTTGTTTGTGGATGCTGGGATCTGAATTCTGTGGAGCAAGAATTTGTAACTTCTGGGCCGTAGTCTCTGCATCCCCTCTTCTGCACACATTTAAACCAAGTGTTTGTTGCTGATTGTTATGAATCCTTAGTATGCCATTTTATAGAGTAGAGGTTTTTAATTAAAATGACACACAGAGTATCAGTTGTTTCTTCCTGGAGTCATTAATTTGGTGTTGTATGTGAAAAGTTATTTTCATATTTCAGATGATGTAGACTTTCTCTTAAATCATCTTAGGCTTCTGGTCACATTGCCTTAGTAGTCAGGAAGCAGACAGCAGAACAGGAAGTAGGGGCAGGAGCAGACGTCAAACCTCAGGACTTATCCTCCCCACCCCAACTCGTTCTTCCCAAGACTCCACTCCCTAAAGTTTCCACCACCTTCCCAAACAGCATCGCCATGTAGGGGCAAACTGCTCAAAACCATGTGCCTGAGAGTGCCTTTCACATCCAGAATACAAACCAAGTTAGCACAGGGCCTCAAATGGTGAAAGGGAGGGACTGCATGAGTGCTCTGACCACTCTTTCTGTAAAGCTCCCAGGATTCAGCCTTGGGCCCTCCATCCTGACGACCTAATCTCATCCCATCCACCTTCTTTCCTCGACCCCTGTGTCTAAAGTCCAGAGTCAGTTGAAATTCCCATCTTCTTAGTACTCACAACGGAGACTGAATTCAGCTTATTCCTTCGGAGGGATCAGTCAAACTCAAATCAGCACTGTGTCTAGATGTATGTCTTTGTACAAGGATGTTCAAATCTTCCAATACTATTTGTTGAAAAAAATTGTTTTGTGTTGCTTTTATTGCATTTTCTCTTTTCTAACGGGGGTTTGACTCTATGCAGGTCTACTGTTCTTTTGTCTTTTTTTGTGTTAAATTGTTTATTACATTTCTTTAATATTACACAGCTGCGGTTTATAGTAAATCTAGAAATTATGTACAGTTTGTCTTCTGGCTTTGTCCTTTAGCAGTGTAAAATTGGCTATTTGTCTTCTCCATATACTTAGAACAAATTTATTGATAGTCATAAAGTAAATAATTAAGACTTTACTTACTACTAATGAATTTACATATCAAATTAGGAAAAAGTGAGACATTGACAGTATTAAGTGTTCCTTCCGTTGAACATAGAATTCGTCTTCATTTATTTAGTTAGTTGATATCTTTCAACAGAATTTAACCGATTTCCTCACGGAGACCTTTGTATGGTTTTTAAAGGCTTATTTTGCTGTTTAAATTTGTGTGTTTGTGTCTATGTGGGTATATGCATATGTGCTCTGCCTATAAAGGGACAGAAGAAGGCATCAGATGTCCTGGGTCTGGAGTTAAAGGGTAGACATGAGCTGCTGTGTAAATACTGGGAACCAACTCAGGCTCTTAAGCTTTGTCTTGTTTTGCATTTATCTTTCTTGGTTTTTGATGGAGGAGTTACTTTCATTTAATAAAGAAACTGCCTTGGCCCATTTGATAGGCTAACCCTTAAGTGGGTGGAGTAAATAGAACAGAATGCTGGGAGAAAGAAGCCGAGTCAGGCATTCGCCATAATTCTCCCACCCAACACAGACACAGGTTAAGATCTTTCCCGGTAAGCCACACCTTGTGGGACTACCCACATTATTAGAAATGGGTTAGATCAATATGTAAGAGCTAGCCAATAAAAGGCTGGAACTAATGGGCCAGGCAGTGTTTAAAGGAATACGGTTTCCGTGTAATTATTTCAGGTAAAGCTAGCCGGGTGGCGGGACACAGCCCCGCCATTCTAAAGCTAGCCATGCGGGCAGCTGGGTGCCAGGAACGTACGTAGCCTGCCGCTCCATATCTTCAAGAGGTTTTCTCTGACTGTATCTGTTTTACTGTCTGATATAAGTTTGGGGAGCTCCTCAGTCATTACTGCTTTGAGCATTTCATTTGTGCTTTTCTCTCTTCTCCCCCTGATATTACCATTGTGCCACATCCTTTCTAATCCTGTAATTAATTTTTTTCCTCTGAGATATAGTGACATTTTATCTTTTCTTTAAAAGATACTGGCTCTAATTCAAGAATGAATAAATCATGTTTAGAGTTTGGTTAATATGTGTCTGAAAGAAGTGAATACAAGAAGGCTTTAAATATCATATTTTGGTAAGAAAAACAATTTTAAAAACTACAATGAGATGCCATCTGTGTACTTCATTTTTCTTCACTGACTTTCAAATACATTTTATAAGCATCATTAACTCCTCATTATAATTCCTTCTACAGCCAGCATCATAAAATATCTGTCATTGCTAGTCATTAAAATCCATTATCAAAGACCTTCCAATCATCTACCATTGCACTGCCTTGTGAGTAACTGTCAAGAAAACTCACAGAAAGTTCAAGAGAAAGGATTTAAACCAGAACTATTCTCTGTTGGAGACAGAAAGTCACTGATGTACCTAGCTAATTCTAAAGCAACATTTCTCACCAATTGTTGGTGTGGGGGATGATGTTTGCCAAAGTTGCCAGTCCTTGAATTGCTTCAGACTTTCACCCAATTCGTCTTGCAGCCCCTGGACAACAGGCTGTAGCAGGGAATGCAAATAAAGAGGCAGGAAACGATGCCAGGCTTGGATTCTAAATTGTCACTAGTTTTTTGAGACATTGCATGTTTTTCAGTCTTGATATTTAGAGCTATGGGAAAAACGTCCTTGTTTCCCAGATAAGGATGCTAGACCAGGGACTAAGTGCTGCAAGTCATTGGGTCTGTTACTTGACAATCCTGACCTAAAGCTTTTTAGTACTTTGAGTTTTGAGCAGGAATAATGTCTTAAGAAAATACATCTAATTTCAGCTACATGTTGTAGCTGCCTCAGCTGCCTAAGATACCAGTGTTATCTAGATACTAGATAACAGCTAGTCCCAGATATCCACGGATTCTTGGGGTCTACCCAGTTAGTCACCAATAATTTTCCCCCTTCTTTTGCTGAGAGTTCTTAGGGGAACAGTTGAACCCAGTCCTCAAAATGCCCAACAAGCACAAATATGAGTGCAATCTAAGAGGAAGTTTTTAACATCTGCATCAAGTACAGAGGTGTCTCAGAAAGCAGCTCAACAGCCTGACTCCCATTTTTTTTTCCTACTGGCTTCTCCATTCTGCTACGATGACAGAACTGAACTGTTTGAGGACATCTGGGAAGATTCTGATGGCCTCTGCTCACAGATCTTTATCTCACCACAGTTAGAATGGTCCCTTCCCTGGTACCTATGGTATTTCATCTTAATGATGCATCTCCTAATGCTTCTGTAACAATTAGAATTAGAGTTATTACTTTGATCTAGGCAAACCTGTTTATGTATGTATATGTGTGTGTGCATATGCATGTATAGAGTGTGTTTATTTGCTGCATACAGGAGGAAACAAATCAACTGCTAAGATGAAGAACAGTGATTTTGGTAGCTTGGTGGGGAATCTGAGATCACATTTGGGCCTCAGGATAGGCATATGGACTCTTTACTGATCTCTCTGAGTATGGCAGGTGCCAAGCATGTATATGTCTTTTCTAATGTCCAGAATCCTAGAACTTGTCACCTTCCATGGCAGATAAACTTGTGTGTGAGAGTCTGTTAAGGATGTTGAGACAAAGAGATGGTTGTGGCTTCTTGCTTGTGTCCATTCAATCTTAATGTAGGCATCTTCAAATGGAAAAGGCAATGAGGATAAAATTGTTGCTACAAACATAGGAAATTCCAAATTTTCAACAGCCACTATAACAATAATCACCCAGTTTAAAACCTGCTCTAGAGATCAAAGCAACCCACTTTAGGAAATATGTATTTACCATCCAGCCAAACAGTATCAGTTCTTTGCTGTTTCTAAAAGTCATCCAGTTGGCAGTGCGTTTACTCCAGTAAAAACAGGGACTGTAAACAAGTCAGCAGTCTCGCCGGGGTTAAATATGCTTCTACAAATGACACAAAACCCTTATACCCAATCCCAGGATCCCATGTTGCTACCTCTCAAACACAACACCAATGTTCTGTTCTACAGAGAATACGTTTAGCCACTTAATTCTATCACTATGGTGAGCAATGAATTTAGGAATTTTTTTTCTGGATTCATATGTATCCCATAACCATTTTTATTATTTCGTTTTCTTTGTAGTGTTTTTGGATGTGTATCATTGCATCACAGTTTCAGTGTCTGCCCTAGGCACTACATAGATAACTTATTGAAGTCTACTGGGGCTGACATAATCAGCAAAAGGCAGAAATATTGTCTCTTTATATCCCTTTATCCTCTTGCAATAACATAAATATTTTCTACCTGTACCCAGACAAAGTCAGATAGTGTTAGAAAGTTTTGCTTCAACCATGGAACACATTGTAGTAAACTCCAGAGGAGAAGGATGTTGTTGTGTGTCCAGCCTGTTATGTCTGTTTTTCCTGATGTTGTGTCTGTCCTTCCTGATGAGGGTCTGTTCTTCCTGATAGTTCACGCTTCCTTCATGTAATTTTGCTTTCTCTTTCAAGAGCTTCCTTCAGCCATTCTTTTGGGGTAGATCTCCTGGGGACAAGCTCTATAATTTTCTCTCATCAAGATTATTTTGATTTCTCCTTTATTCTAGGATAATATTTTGTTGGATGTAGGATTTTGGGTTGGCAATTCTTTCAGCAGCTAAAGATGTGCCCCTCCCTTTCTTCCCGCCTGTGTGCCCATGAGGCCTCAGCTGCTGGTCTGATTGCCCCCTCCCGTGCGGATGATGCATTGTTTTTCTCTTGTGGCTTCCAAGATACTCCCTTTGTATTTAGCTTTCAAAAATTGGACCACAGTGTGTCTCAGTGTGAAATGCTCTAGATTTATTCTGTTTAGGGTTCATTCAGTTTCTTGTCTGTATCGAGTTTGCACATTTTAGAAAAATTTTTATGTCACTCTTTGACTATATTAGGCCCACTTTCTTTTCCTCTTTTTTGAGATTTAGTATAACCTCTTATACATTTGAGGCTCCCTTTAGTTATCTTTAATTTTTTCTCTCTGTATCTCAAAGTCCACTCAATTCCCATTGCCACTATTACTTTAAACCATATATTGAGTTTCTTATATTTTCTTCTTTTTTTGTTTCAAAATCTTCAGTTTCTCACCTTAACATCATTGAATTTTACTAGACATTCTTTCAATATAAGTGTTTCCATAATTACCTGAAAAGTTACTGTGCTGATAGAATTATAATCTTTACCAGGTTATTCTCACACCTGTGACATATTGATATTGGCATGTTTATAGTTTGTTTTCACTCAGCTTGAGAACTTCCTAGCTATTGGTGTAAGTAATTTTCCATTAAAACTTGACATTTTTGGTATATGTAAATCTTCTTTATGTATTTATGCTGATCTTAAGGGTCTTTGGAAGCATATATTGCTCTCCAGTTTCCTATGTAGCTGAAGAGGAACTTAAACTCAAATCCTGCTGGCTCTACCTCCCAAGTGCTGGGATTGTAAGCACAACACCACAATGCCAAGTTAATGAAGCGCTAAGGATCAAACCAGAGCTTGTTGCCTTCTACAAACTAAGTTATAGCCCCAGCTTTGAATCTTACTTTCAATAATTACTATTTTTTTCATTGGTATGTCACTGTACATGGTATGTGGCAATGTGCTGTCTTAGGGTATTTTAAGTGTCTCACATGTTGACCTTATCTTTCCATACACTCCCTTTTCCAACTCCTTCTCCTGCCATTCTCCTTCATTTCCTTACACAGTTCATGTCATATGTGGATATTTGACTTTATGGTAGAAGAAGTGTCAATTTTATTTACAAGAGTGGCCACTGGTAAGAAGGCCATGCTCCTGTGGAAGACCACATCCAGGAATATATGAGCAGCATAAATATAGATAGGAAATAGGAGTTGGAGAGGGTGTTAAGTATGATCAAAACATGTTGTTTAAAACTCTTGAATAACTAACACAATTTTTGAAAAGGTAGATCATTTTTCCCAATGCCAAAATGACATTTTCAATTAACCATCTGCTAAAAAAAATTAAATCACTCAGGAAAGGGCACATATTGTTTTATGTAGAAAACACAGTTTTGTTTCTCACTTTTCTAAAAGCTGAAAATGGAGGCTGGTGTGGTGGTTGAAAAGTTTTTACAGCCCAATAAACGCCTACATCAATGCAATAATCCAAATAAGACCAAATCAAATCGAATTAGAAAACACCCAAGTTTAATGGATGCCAGTGCTCCCGGGGGGGGGGGGCTTCCAGGACCTCAGAGAGATGGGGAAGGAAGACTGGGAAATCACAGAGAGGGGAAAGGAAGACCAGGCAGACCACATGTTTGTTCTCTGGGGGGAAGTTTAAATAGCCTGTAGGAGTGGTCTTGAGCCTCTCTGGGGAGGGTGACACAATAATATGAACAATGAAAATAACTAAAATAACAATGAAAACTAAAATAACAGAAACAATCAATCACTGGTCATTAATATCCCCAAATATAAATGGACTCAACTCACCTATAAAAAGATGCAGGCTAACAGATAGGATACAAAAACAGAATCCATCCTTCTGCTGTACAAGAAACACACCTCAGCCTCAAAGACAGACCTCAGAGTAAAAGGTTGGGGAAATTTTTTTTCCAATTAAATGGACCTAAGAAACCAGCTGGTGTAGCTATCCTAATATCTATCAAAATAGGCTACAAACTAAAATCATTCAAAAGAGACACAGAAAGGAATTTTGTATTTGTCACAGGAAAAATCCATCAAGTGGAAATCTCAATGCTAAATATCTGTGCCCCAAATACAAGGGCACCCTCATATGTAAAAAAAAATCATGACTAAAGCTTAACTCACACATTAAACCCTACACACTAATAGTGGGAGACTTCAACACCCCACTCTCACCACTGGACAGGTCTACCAGACAGAAAAATAACAGAGAAATAAGGGAGCTAACAGATATTATGACTCAAATGGACTTAACAGACATCTATAGGACATTCCATCCAAACATAAAAGAATATAACTTCTTCTCTGTACCTCATGGAACCTTCTCAAAATTGACCATATACTAGGTAACAAAGAAAACCTGAACAGATTTTAAAAAAGTGGAATAACCCCATGTATGTTATTGGATCACCATGGCTTAAAATTAGAATTCCTCAGCAATACTAATTTCAGAAAGCCCACAAACAAATGGAAATTAAACAATGTTTACCTGAATCACCAATGGGCCAAGGAAGAAATAAAGAAATTAAATGGCCACACAGTACACCCAAACTTATGAGACACAATAAAGGCAGTGTTAAGAGGAAAGTACATAACAGTAAATACCTGCATAAAGAAGCTGGAAAAATCCCACACTAGTGAATTAACAGAACATTTGAAAAATTTAAAACAAAAATAAACAAACTCACCCATGAGAACTAGACTGCAGGAAAAAATCAAATTGAGAGCTGAAATCAACAAAATAGAAACAAAAAACAATATAAAAGATCACTGAGACAAAGAGTTGATTCTTCGAGAAAATCAACAAAATAGACAAAACTTTATCCAAACTAAGCAAAAAGCAGAGAGAGAATATCCAAATTAACAAAATCAGAAATGAAAAGGGGGACATAACAACAGACACGGAGGATATACAAAGGCTTATCAGGTCATATTTTGAAAACCTGTACTCCACAAAATTGGAAAACTTAAAGGAAATGGACAACTTTCTGGATAAATATTACTTATCAAAATTAAATCAAGACCAGATAAGCAAATTAAACAGACTGAACTGCTGAAGAAATAGAAACAGTCATCAAAAGTCTGCCAAAAAAAAAAAACCAAGACCAGAGAGTTTCAGCACAGAATTCTACAAGATTTTCAAAGAAAAACTAATACCAATACTTCTTAAATTGTTCCACACAGTAGAAACAGAAGTAACACTGCCAAACTCTTTTTAAGAAGGCTACAATTACCCTGATGCCCAAACCACACAAAGACATTACTAAGAATGAGAACTCTAAGATTACTAAGATGAATCTCACTCATGAACATTGATGCAAAAATATTCAATAAGTTACTGGAAAACTAAATCCAAGAACACATTAAAAAAATCATTCATCATGACCAAGTAGGCTTCATCCCAGAGATGCAGGGATGGTTCAACATACAGAAATCTATCAATGTAATCCACCATATAAATAAACTGAAAGAAAAAAAATGATGATCTCATTAGATGCTAAAAAAAAGTATTCAACAAAATCCAACAATCCTTCATGATAAAGGTCTTTGAGAGATCAAGAATACAAGGAACATATCTAAACATAATAAAAGCTATATACAACATTGACAGCCAACATCAAATTAAATAGAGAAAAACTCAAAGTAATCCTACTAAAACAAGACAAGTCTGTCTACTCTCTCCATATCTTTTCAACATAGTTCTTAAAGTTCTGGCTATAACAATAAGACAACAAAAGGAAATCAAGAAGACACAAATTGGAAAGAACTAAGTTTCTTTTTCTACTTGCAGATGATATGATCGTATATATAAGTTACCCCAAAAATCCTACAAGGGAACTTCTATAGCTGATAAACACCTTCAATAATGCAGCAGGATACAAGATTAACTCAAAAAAATCAGTAGTCCTCCTTTACACAGATGATAAATGGGCTGAGAAAGAAATCAGAGAAACATCAACTTTCACAATAGCCACAAATAACATAAAATATCTTGTAGTAACTCTAAACAAACAAGTGGAAGACATGTATGACAAGAACTTTAAATCTTTGAAGAAAGAAATTAAAGAGGACACCAGAAAATGGAAAGATCTCCCATGCTCTTGGTAGAATTAACATAGCAAAACTGGCTATCTTACCTAAAGCAATCTACAGATTCAATGCAGTGCTATCAAAATCCCAGCAAAATTCTTCACAGACCTTAAAAGAATAATACTCAATGTCATATGGAAAAGCAAGCAAGCAAACAAACAAACAAAAAAAACCAAAAAAAAAAAACCCAGGATAGCCCAAATAATCCTGTACAATAAAGGAACTTCTAGAGGCATCACAATCTCAGACTTCAAACTCTACTACAAAGCTATAGTACTGAAAACAGTCTGGTATTGGTACAAAAACAGACAGGAAAAACAATGAAACTGAATCAAAGACCCAGATATCAATCCTCATACCCACAAACAACCTGATTTTTTGACAATGAAGGAAAAAAAATATAAAATGGAAAAAAGGAAAGCATATTCAACAAATAGGGCTGGCCTAACTGGATATCAATATGTAGAATGAAAATAGATCCTTATTTGTTGCCATGTCCAAAACTCAAGTCCAAATTGATCAAAGACCTCAATATAAAACCAACCACACTGAACCTCATAGAAGACAAAGTGGGAAATAAACTTGAACACATTGGCACAGAAGACTACTTCCTAAGTATAACCACAGTGGCACAGACACTGTGAGCAACAATTAATAAATAGAACCTCCTGAAACTGAGAAGATTCTGTAAAGCAAAAGACACAGTCAACAAAATAAAATGACAGCCTACAGAATAAGACAAGATCTTCACCAACTTCATATTGGACAGAGGACTGATCTCCACAATATACAAATAACTCAAGAAATTGGTCATCAAAAAACCAAAACCAAATAATCCAATAAAAATGGAATGCAGACCTAAACAGAGAACTCTCAACAGTGGAATCTAAAATGGCTGAAAGACACTTAAGGGAATGTTCAAAATCCTTAGCCATCAGAGAAATACAAATCATAACAACTCTTAGATTTCATCTTAGAACTGTAAGAATGACCAAGATGAAAACACTGATGACAGCTTATGCTGGAGAGGATGTAGGATAAAGGAAACACTCCTCCATTGCTGGTAAATATCAGTATGGTGATTTTTAGAAAATTAGGAAATAACCTACCTCAAGACCCAGCAATATCACTTTTGGGTATATACCTAAAGGATGCTCAATCGTACTCCAAGGATATGTGTTTAACTATATTCATAGCAGCATTGTTTGTTATAGCCAGAACATGGAAACAACCTAAATACCCCTTGGTCAAAAAAAATGGATAAAGAAAATGTGGTACATTTACACAATGAAATACTACACAGCAGAAAAAATTAATGGCATCTTGAAATTTATAGGTAAATGAATAGATCTAGAAAACATTATATTGAGTGAGGTAACCCAGACGCAGAAAGACAAATACAATATGTACTCACTCATAAGTGGCTCTTAGACATAAAGCAAAGAATAACCAGTCTACTATTCACAATCCCAGAGAATCTAGAAAACAAAGAGGACTGTGAGAGAGACATTCATGAATCGAAATAGAAAGGAGAAAAAGGCAAGGCCTCCTGAGTAAATTGGGAGTGTAAGGGTCACAGAAGAGGGTAGAAGAGGAGGGATGAGGAAGGGAGTGGAATGGGGAAAAATATGTAGCTCAATAAAAACAATAAAGAAACCTAAAGAAAAGAAAAAAGTTTTTAAAAAATACTTTCTCTCTAGATAGTGGCAGAACATGCCTTTAATAGGCACTTTGAAGACAGATGTGGGAGGGAGGATCTCTGTGAGTTCAAGGCTAACCTGGTCTATAGAGCTAGTTCCAGGATATTCATGCTGACACAGAGTGAAATTCTATCTCAAAAAGCCAAAATGAGAACAAAGCAAACAAAAATATCAATAGTTCTAGGATTAGTATTAAGTAGCCATGACATGTATCTCTCTTCTAAATTCTTTTACAAACTTACAGATATTTAATTAGCTTACAAAGTAGTAAGTTTCCATGTGACTTTTTCATATAATGTTCATTTTGGCTAATGCCCCTTCTCTGTCCCTTCAGCTACTTAGCCTCCCATACACTTGCTTCAGCCTCTCCAGCTCCATCTTTCTCCCTCCCAATATCATGACACCCATGTATATTTGCCCCTCCTCCACTAGGTATTCTGCCTTGGGACTCTTGTAGTCGGCTTCTCAGATATTCCACGTTAAACACACAAATTTAAAGACTCAAAGTTTGGATCTACACATGAGAGAAAGCATACAGTATTTGTCTTTCTGGACATAGGTTACCATATTCAGCATATTTTTACAGTTCTATCAATTTTCTAAGAATTTCATTTATCCTTACAGTAGAATAAATTCCATTGTGTACAGATGTGCACATTTTTATTGTGCATTTATAATCTGAGCTGATTCCAGTTCCTAAATATTGTGAATTGAGCATATCCCAATATGTGTGTCCTTACTAACATTTGATTTCCTGTTTTCTTGATGAGAGTTATTCTGACTGGGGTGATGTGGAATAGCAATTGATATGTGTTTTTTTTTTCAGATGACTGAAGGTGTTGAAAACTTTTTCACCAATTTATTCATCATTTATGCGTCTTCCTTTGAGAATTCTCTTTCAAATTCATTTGCCCATTAATTGATTATATTTTTAGTGCTTATTTTTTTAATTCTTCATGTAATCTTGATATTAATCTGTCAGGTAAGAGGACAAAATTTTTTTCTTGATTCTATAGCCTGTCTCTTCACTCTGTTAAAATTGCTTCCTTTGATGTGCAGAAACTTCAGTTTGATGCAATCCCATTTGCTCATACTTGCAGTTATGTCTTGAGCTATTAGAGTCAGTATTTAGAAAGTCCTGGCTTATGCCTATTCCTGGAGTACTTCCCTTCTTTTCCTCCAGTAGTTTTGCTGTTTCAGGTTAACACTGTATCTTTCATCTGTTTTTATTTTGATTTTTGTGCAAGATGAGAGACAGGCATCTAGTTTTCATCTTCTCAATGTGTTTATCACACAGCACCTTCTTATATGTTTGAGGTTGCATCTAAAGACTTTTCACTTGCGTAACTATGACAGAGTAGAATATAGACAGGCTGGAAGAGATACATAGAGAGAGTAGGCAGAGCCAAGGAGAAGCCATGTAGCTGTTGAAGGAGAAGGATGCTGGAACTTTACTGGTAGGCTAAGCCTTTATACACAGTTCAATAGAAATGGGTTAATTTAAGATGTAAGAGCTAGTTAGCTAGGAATATGCTTGAGTCATTGGCCAAACAGTGCTGCAATTAATATAGTTTCTATGTGATTATTATTATGGGTCTAGGTGGTGGGGAAATAAGCAAGCGGTCACCTTTTACAGGAAGCATAGCTAGATAGAATCTTCAAAAGCATCTTTTCTTCCACTGACCCACTTCCTCCAGCTAGGCAGCACATCCTAAAGTTTCCACCACTCCCTAAGATAGTGCCACCAGCTGGGGCCCCAAGCATTCAATACTTGACTCTGTAGACTGCACTTATATTAAAACCATATTGTACGATAGCTAACAGAACCTTAAGAGGCAGATAAACTTGCTTCTCAAATGGGCAAACTACTCCATCTTTTCACTGGCTGTAAGCAACAGTCTGTAGCTTTTTTTTACCTTTAAAAACCCATGGAAATATTGTGATATATTTTGTTACTGTGTTAAAAGGAAGTAGGTTGCGATTCATTAATTTATTTATTTCATTTTTTAATTATTTTTATTGAGCTATACATTTTTCTCTGCTCCCCTCCCTACCTCTCCTTTCCCCTTCAACCTTCTTCCAAGGTTCTCATGCTCCCAATTTACTCAGGAAATCATGTCTTTTTCTATTTCCCATGTAGATTAGATCTATGTATGTTTTTCTTAGGGTCCTCATTGTTGTTTATTTATTTCATTTTTAATGAGATTTGAGCACTTTAGAAAGCTTGAGGCTCCCAGAAGCTTAGGGGCATGTCTACTTGGTGATTGATTCCAAACCATGTAAGTAGAAGCCCTCTAGTGGAAGCTTCCAGAATCAGTCATAATGACAGCAATGAGAGATTTCTGAAAAAAGCCATATTTAAGTATGGAATGCAGTTGAGGGCTTAAGAACAAGCTGGACTGAATATCTTCATTAGTAATACTTACCTGCTATATAGCTTGTGTCATTACTTCTTTAAGTTTTCATCAGTTGACCAGGAAACAGCCGTTATCAGTCTCTACAGATCTCAAGTGGACCAAGGATGGTATACCCTCTTTAGCACGTGTCTCATTTCCTTTTCATCTAGAGTCACCTCTGATCACTATGTAAGCTCACAATTGCTGGATGTCACAGGATATTTTTGCTGTTGTTTTTCAAGACAGGGTTTCTCTGTGGAACAGTGCTGGCTGTCCTGGAGCTCACTTTGTAGAGCAGAATCGCTGGATATTTTTAATTTCATGACTGAGAGTGAATCCTGACTGTGTTTCTGGGATTTTTGAGCCTGTTTTCACATTGGGGTGGGAGGTAAACCGTCAACGACTGTGATGAATGAAGAACTTGGAAGAGCCCATTTTCGGAGCAGTTTATTCAGAGGTCACTTGTGGAAAGAGATCTAATCTTCATGTTCAGAAGTTAGAAAGACTTTGGATCAATTTATCTACCCCAATTTCAGCCGCTTTGAAACTTAGAGGTGTCATCTACATAGAAAAAAAAATACCAGCTGAATAATTCTGGTTATGCCACAGAAGCACTCCCAATTTGGTTAAATGGTGACAATTTGCTGAGACCACAAACATTAGCATTCCTATTACTAAAGTTAGTTATTTTTCCAGATTCCTGCCCCAGCCACACCCCTGACCTCTGGTAATGGCTGGTCACAAAGTTGCTCTTTGATATGCTTCTCCTCTCCAAACCTCCACTTCTCTAACTTCTGCTGGCTTATACACGAAGAGCTCTCTGGTCTCTTGATCTAGAGACCTCTCTTCCACAGTCTTTTTTCTTGAATTGGACATGTTCTGTTGCTGAAGTTGCTCCTTTCCTTGTCTGTCTTTCCTTTAGCCAACCTGAAAACTGGGGTGCCGCTCCAAACATTTTCTCACAGCTCCTTGGCTTCTCACATTCCTTTTGTCTCAACTTTTTTTTCTTCCTCTCTGAAACTTCCACTTTAATCCATCTTGCAGTCAATTGGTCCAGCGTTTGGATGCCTGTTCCCTCATCTTTCAATACCCAGATCTTGAACTCTTTCCAAATAACCAAACAGCAGTCATTCCCCATCTCCTCGGTCTCACCTTCCCCTGATCCACTCACCGTCCTTGCAGTCCTGGATATCTCTTCCACCCTTAGCATAAGCTTAGCTGACATCACTTTCTCAATTCTCTTTCTCCAATAGGCTTTAGATGCTACAGGTGAAACAGGCACCTCAATCACAACCTTCTAAATCAAAATAGACTCTCCTGCAGGTATATTCTGGACTGAATTACTGCTGAGCAAAGAGCAGCAGTAGAAACTCGCCTGTGGGAAGAGTACCTGCTGCTATGCAAACCAATCCAGATTAGTCCAGGATGCAGCAAAGAAATGCAGGGCCCCAGCTCGTAAACTCTGCTGATATTCTGCCCCTTGGGGACAGTGGCCTGACTGTCTCCTTTCCTGAAACCTCTTTACTCTCTTTCTCTTCTTGAGTTTTACATCTTATCTTCTCAGCTTCTTACCAGTTTGAATCACAGAGAACCCTTTTACATAGACTCCTCCCTTGAAGACACATTGACAACATCTTTCTCCAAATTTCTGATACCAGAGATCTTGCCAAGACCCTGTGCACCCACCCTGCCTTTGTCCAATAGGAAAGAGCCATGAAAGCACCTGTGTGCCTCCCTCTTTCTGCTATCTAATACAAACAAGTCAGGAGGGCTAGCCATGTCCAAGCCATCTTGTGAAGCTCCTCCCCTTTGGTTGGACAGTAATAGCATTTAGTCAGAACCCACAGTAATTTGGTCCCTGGAAGAAAAGGAACTCATTTTTCTAGCTTTCTATGTTCTCTGTCCTTGGAACTCACAATCAGGGTCACCAGGAAAGAGGCTTATTAATCACTTGGCATCATTTGACAGAATGCTCACTGGTTACTCCTAGTGAGAGTCTAGTAACTACAGACTAAAAATAGAAACTTTTCAGTTCCTGCCCTCTCCTCTCCCTCTGAGCCTGTAAAAAAGAGCCTCCCACTCTGCCATGCAGCCTTGCTCACTCCTCAAAGCCCCCTCCACAGTGCTGTCTTTTTGTTCATCCTAGGTGCTGATCATATATCTTATAAAATCATATGAGAAATCTCTTACCTAAAAAGACAATGTGTTACGGTGTCTCCTTGAACCCTATACCTGAACCCTTACAATTCACCGCTATGACCTTGTTCATATCGTGTGTACTGACTCCCCACGTTGGTACTTAAGTGATACTGGGCAAGCTTTTGCCCCTTTTTATGTGTAGTTCTCTTCCATACAATGAGGCTAATCTAATGATAGTACTTCCTTCTTAGGGTTCATATGGAATTAAAAAATTAAAATTTCTTAGTTCAATTTAGGGAAAGAAAACAAGTTGTTAAAAAAACAGTTATTGTGATGACTGAAAACAATACATAGGAACATAGAATCTTTCAAATTACACTTCTGGGAGCCTATATAGCTAACAAAATGACTCCGTTTTCTTATTATAATTGAAGATAGTAAGACTGGCTTAGATTAGTGAGCAATCTCAACTGGGACACATCAGTGGATTGTTTTACAAGAGCCAAAGTTAATTTCTTAGCAATTCCATATCATTATAAATTATTACATATAAAATATCTAAGTATTGGATTACGAAAATAATTTTGGAACAGACACGTTCGTGTTTCAGAAGCGTACAAACACGTTCATCTGGAGGGTCTGGGTTGTCCTTTTTTTTCTGTACACATCTCAACCTTCACCAGAACTTCCCTTTCCCATAACCACTCTGGTTGAAACTAAGCCTCTGCTGTTTAAGTCCCAAATAATGTTTTGGCATAAGCAGAATTCTACGCTTTACTCTTTCTATTTTAGGTCATGACTCATGTCTGCCCATTCCTTAAAATTATTCTCTCATGGTTAGATTTCCTGTGAACTTGGTTTGTCTGAACGGACGGTGGCTTTCTGCTCTCTTGAAGGACAATGCCTTATTATCCTGAAGAATTAAAATCACTCAGTTCCATCTAGAGAAATCAAAGCCATGGCAAGAAGACTAGTCTGGTGGGATGATGGAAGTTCTCTGGGTAGCCAAGGGCAAGACACTATCTCCAAAGCCCATTTGCTCAGCTATAAGAAGAAAACAGCCTTCATTACTACACACTGTGAAGAATTCTACAGACTCTCCTAGTTTACAGAAAATTCTCAACGTTGTGAGGTTCAGGCTCTCATGCCAGGAAAGGTAGGGTAGTGACGTGGGAGTCCCCTATGTGTGCTGTGATTACCTTTAATGAATAAAGAAACTGCTTTGGACCTATAGCAAGGCAGAACTGAGGTAGCCAGGGAAAGCTAGGCTGAATGCTGGGAGAAAGAAGGGCGGAGTCAGAGAGTCACCATGGAGCAGTAGCCAGAGTCAGACATGCCAAAACTTTGCCTGTAAGCTACTGCCATGTGGTGATACACAGATTAGTGGAGATGGGTTAAATTAATATGTAAGAGTTAGCCAATAAGAAACCAGAGCTAATGGGCCAAGCAGTGATTTAATTAATACAGTTTCTATGTGGTTATTTCAGGTCTAAGCTAACAGGGCAGCAGGGAACTAACAAGCAGCCTCCCATTACAGGGTAGGGGTCACAGGAGGCTGAGGCTGGGAGGCTGAAGAGGCTGCAAGGAGCCATGGGCAAATGAGACATACTTTATTCCTTCCGAGTGAAGGCCATGAGGGAGGGTGATAACTGGCAAATACCTAGGAACCTATAGGCTGTACACAGGTGGACATAGGCGCACATATAGACCAGCCCATAGGCCACATGGAGATTGACACATAAGCTACAAACAGGTACACAGATGGAGGCTAATAAAGACTCAGGCTAAGATCTCTGACCTCAAGGCTGTATTTATATTAAAACCCATGTAAAAGGGGCATTCTACAGAAATAATTATGTAACAATTACATCAGTGCCTTTGGGTTCCCCAGACATCTAGTGTCAGTTTTGTGCTGATTCAGCCCTTTGAGTGATGTCCAGCCTCAGCCATCTTGGCCCATGCTGCCATATTGTCTGAACACAAATTAACCTGTTTAGCCCGCTGTTCCCTACAAACATATGTTGGCTATAATTATTGGGATTCTAATTATGCTTCTAATTATTGTAATTGGTCAAGGTCAGAGACACTGCATTGCACTAACATAATGCATACACAGAGAGCAACCCAGTACTCACTCAGCTGCAAAGTAAGCAGAAAGTCGTAGATGTCAGCACTGCAGAAATCTGTTGCATAGGGAAGCAATGGAGGGAGTGATGCGGTGTTAATAGTACCCCTCCTGGGGCTTTGCACCAGCTCTGTCTTGGCTGCTCACAGGAAGGCAATGATGATTGTGATGATGACAACGGGGTTGACAGCTGACGCTTACTGAATGCTTATTCCAAGTCAGAAGTGGACCTGCTCAATCATCTTAACTCCTTTTCCCTATCAATCTTGTGAGATGTGTGTCAGAATTGCCCTTGTTGAGGTTTCCCCCAAATACCTCAAGACAGAAGATCAGCTCGAGGGAGTTTATAGTATGCAGGAGATTAGGGAATGATCCAGAGGAAGGAAGACGGGAAGGGTGAGGAGTGAGTATTGGTCTGAGAACTGAGACAAAGCAGCACGCGTTTTCCAACAGGGTATTGGCTAGTAGGATGTCAACCAGTGGATGTTAAAGAATCGTGTATGGTAAGCAAGTCCACCCCTGCAGTGCATAAACCCATGTGTTCTAGTTACTGAGTCTATTCCACGTGGTTGGCAGCGAGCAGGATAGGACAAGTTTGTAAAAGCATGGAATCATTATCTTGAGAGATTTGATGAGCTAGAGAGTGAATTTGACATAACCTAGAGCAGAGATTAAAGAAAACCTAGGCCAGGAGTCTAGGTCAATGAATAACAAAGAATGCTAGAATAACAAACATGGTAAAATGCAGACCCGTTGAAGTTACGTGCTGTGCAGAGAGAGTGCCCCTCATGACGCCCTTTGCTTTGTGCACATGTCAAAACTTTTAATGATAATCTAAAAGCCGTGCAATTCAGGCTCGGTGGGTGAGACTGACCACAGCTGTGGAATGTCCATGTATTAAAGAAAGTGAGTGTTTTGTGGATCGGGGCTGCTCAGTGGGTGTAAAAAATCTCAAGTTTGTGTTCAAAAGCCCCACGTGGTTAACTGTCTTCTCTCAGAACAGCACAGTTCTAAAATTAGCAGAGGACTGGAAGCAGGGGGACTTTGGTGTTTGTGTGACTCTGAAGAAAATCAGGGAAGATCCTCAGAAAATAGAGATCTGCTCCGAGAGCTCAACATTATACCCTTGTAACTTTAGCCCTTTGGGGAAGAATAAAGCTCTCACTCACTTGAAACAGTCATGAAGTCTTTAAGAGCAAAGTTTTTCTTTTAATATCATGAGTTAATGTCTCTTGTAACTCATTCATGCAATAGTTATGAAAGAATGGCCATGTACTAAATGCTACATGAGAAAAGGAGTTCAGAAATACCTGCTAACAATAACATTTCATATATGGTTGGCACTGCACTAAAAGGGCTTTGTGTGTTCATTTAAATATTAACTATTTGGGAACAAGCATATAGGGACCAATTCAAAGATGTCATGGTCAAGGAGGAGAAACGCACATCTAACGAAACTAGAGAATGAAGTCTAGGTGAGGCCAGCACAGAGTTATCGGCCTAGATACTAGAGAAGCTCATTCAAGGGGCATCTCTTCTAGTCTGCAGTCTGGGAAAATAAGTGGTCCTTCCCAGGGAGACCAGGACAGAGGTGAATCTGCATGATGAGCTTAGGAAAGAAGGAGGTACAGAAGAAGACGACAAATAGCAAGAAGGAAGTCTGAAAAAGTCAAAAGATCTCATA
>NC_022009.1:34277738-34288128 GCF_000317375.1 Microtus ochrogaster | reverse complement strand
CACACACACACACACACACACACACACACACACACACACACACACACATTTCCTCATCTGGGCTGACAATGCCCCGCCATGAGCCACACACTATCTAACAAAAACTCCAACTCTAGGCATGAATAATCTCTTTGGAGTTGTTGGTCAGGGTTGTCCAAGAGACTTCCAAAATATTACAGGTTATTGTTTTGTCATTGGTTGCTCCCAGAGGAGGATGGTAAGTCCTTATTACTGAAGACAGTGCGTACTTCATACACATGACCTAGAGGAACTGAGAGTATTTTTTTTTTAAATGTGGGGGAAGAGGGGCATGAAGTACAACACGGCAAGATAAAGTCACACATCTGTGAGTGGCTTTGCTGACGTTACAAATTTGTCCCTGCCTATGAGAGTCCTTTACCATGAACTAAATCACCCTCAGCTTTTCTCAGCCCCTTACATGTTCTTGTTAACCTCGATGGTAATCATGTCCTCCAATGATAAAGGAGGGGACTATGGTCTGGAAAGTTCTCTTCAGAGTCTCCAGACAAAGCTAATGACGTGGTGTTTCATGATCATCACAAAGATATTAGGAGCAGTCTTTGAGTATGTGCATTCCTGCTATTGCTCAGTGTAAACAAGCTCTGTTAATAAAGTGGAGCATGAATTCTAATTGGTTTTAATAATAAAAACCTCTAGTCAGATATAGGAGTAAATGCTGGAAGATCAGAGAAATAGAGCAGTCAGCCCCTAGTTCTTACCTTTACAAAATCCTCAGACTGAATGGGGTATCCTGTCTCTACCAGTCCTAGACTGAATGAGCTGAGCTCTTGTCTCCTCCTGCCTTATACTCCTCTCTCTGTCAAGCCATATCCATTCCTGTCTCCACCTTCTTAGTGCTGGGGTTAAAGGCATGCCACTCCGAAGCACTGGGATTAAAGGCGTGAGCCTTCACAACCTGTTTTTTTTCTCTTTTAGATTGATTCAATCTTGTGTAGCCCAGGATGGCCTTGAACTCACAGAGATCCACAGAGACAGAGATCTGTTTGTGGTGGGATAAAGGTGTGCCTGGCCTCTATGGCTAACTAGTGTGGTTAGCTCCATACAAAGACTTTCAGGCAAGCTTTGTTTGTGACAACACAAGCAAAATCTCACCACGGTAAAGATACCATGTTTCTGGAACTCCAGAGACAGAGCAGACCCAACCAAACTCTAACTGGGCAAAACCAACTACAGACACTACCCTAAATGATTAGACGGACAACTCACCCCAGGAAAATACAACGTGACATGGGTCATTGGTTTTCTAAAGATACAGAGAGGAGCCCCCATCCTGCCAAAAAACTTTTCAAAAAACATTTAATCTTGCAGACTCATTTCTCAACAAGTCTGTCTTGCTCTGCACAGTGGTCTGATTTGCATTGGATAATGGAAAATATAACAATCTACAGGGTGTTGCGTGTGTGCATGTGTGAGCGCCTAGTTTTGCAACAGTTCCACCATTTTAGAGAGCGGGGGCTTGTGTCTCAAAACATTTCCCTTGCTCAACTATCTCTAACCACCACAACATAAGACAACCATTTGTGGGAGATTGAGCTAAGATAAACATGGCTACTCATCACGTCATCCTATAGCTACAGAGCAAGTGTTCCTTCTGATTAATCTGTGGGTTTCAGGATCCATCAACCCCTTCATCTTATCAAGCTCCACATGATGCTGATACAGACACGACTGGAACGTCATCCCCATCTGCAGCTTTTTTTTCACGCAATGTTTATCCTCTCCCTCCCCAAAACAGACCATAATCTTCACAAAATGAAGACTTTGCTCCTTTCTTTTTAACTGTTGTAAATGTAGCTCCTAGTAAAAGGGCTATTATTGCTAGATAAATATGTGTTTCATGACATTGCTGAAAAATAGTGATTGATGAGAATACTCCACTGGTAAAGAAATTTCCATGTAGGCATGTGAAACTGAGAACTGGCCTTCTGTTACTCTTGTAAAAATGCAGATTTGGTGGTGTGTGTTTATGCTCTCATTGCTGGGGAGGCAGAGACAGCCAGATACCTGCAGCTCGGTGGCCATCCAATCTAACCAAATAGGCAAGCTCCAGGTTCAGTAGGAGACACTTTTTAAAAGGTAGCAAATGAGGGAGGGAGAGACACTATCTGTGAATGGTAGGCCTCCACATGTATGCATACACACCTGTATATACAACCCACGCCAGCATGCATACATGCACATGAGATAGTACATACAATGAACAAACAAGTAAATGGAACACTTCCACAATAATTATTAATTCAGGCAAACTGATCAACAGAAAGTCCTGGAGGTCCAAGCGAAGTGTCTTTCCTCAAAA
This sequence comes from Microtus ochrogaster, assembly GCF_000317375.1. Taxonomy (NCBI): domain Eukaryota; kingdom Metazoa; phylum Chordata; class Mammalia; order Rodentia; family Cricetidae; genus Microtus; species Microtus ochrogaster. Next base: position 34,285,787 of record NC_022009.1, on the reverse strand, counting down.
CTTGGTTCTGAAAGGAATTGTAAAATAGCAAAAAGTCAAAGTGGAAACAGCAGTGCTTTTAAAATAAAGACTGAATATAAATATGTAATAGACACCACCAGGCTCCACATAAATGTTTTATGAACTATTCACATTGAAGAATATGAACTTAACTTGAACTGATAATGGTTCAGATTGATGCCATTAGTGCCTTGCAAATAATGCATTTCCCAACTAAATAATGCAATTAACCTTCCTGTTGTATTGAATAGCTCCTTGGTACCAGGCTAGGTCCTGTCCTAGGGAAGATTAATTTGTCTGTAGTCATCTCTGCATATCTTTAAGGCCTGGTTGTCCTCTACTGACATTTCAAAAGAAAATAGACTTGGATTCTGATCCAAAGCAAACAGCTCTCCGGGAATGAATCATCTGCCTTTGCAAAGTCATCTGGTGAAGATGATCATCCTTCAGAACAGTAAATATGGAAAGATGCTATGTGAATTCCCCTTGATTCCCGTGATGTCACACTGAAACTCATTTCTTTGGGCCTCAAAATGCCCCTTTTCTTTTTTGACTGTTTCTTTGTAAATCTGGGAGGACCAAAATACCCAAAGCCACCTACCAGTCACATATTTCAAAACTGGGTCAGTGTTATGAATTAGGAAAGCAAGAGTGTATGTGATGACGGGGTTGAGGGCCTGTGACCTCTGCCACCTAATTTCTTGCAAATAGAAGCTTTATGCTTTTTGTTTAGAAGGGTGACCATCCAGCTGGTTGGTGGGTGGAAGTGGATAGGGAAAAAGAACGGGGAGGGTGGTGAGGGAGTGGTGGTATTTGAAACCAATTTTATATTAACAAAATATAACATTCACTGTGGATATCTGGGAGTGAGGTTAGAGTCTTGGTGAAAATCATAAGGGAAGAATCACTAAAGCCCCCCTCACCCTCAAAGTGACACCTTGTGTCTTAAATCTCATGTTTGAATCCACCATGGTTCCGTGAGAATCTGAGCTCAGTAGAGTTCAAGAAATTGCTTTCTCTAAGAGAAAAAGATAATCCTAGTTTCTACGAGGCTTGTTCTTGAGGTGACAGTAATGATGCAGACCAAGTTGATAAGGTGACATCTGGGTACCACCTTAAACAAGTGAGATAATGGGTTGCAGGACAAGACTAAGAGGCTTTTAGGTAGGTAGAGATTGACTGATGAGGCAGGGGTCATGCCATCCAGGGTGGTAAGACTGTAATGAAGAATTGATGGTCATGAGAATCAAGGAATAACAGAAAGGCAGGGGATAGACACACAGAAATATCTAAAAGGTTTGAATGAGAACACAATTGGATAAGCAAGTGGAGCAGAGAGAAGGCTCTGAGGACAATGACCAAGGGATTTAAGCACTCTGATTTAAAAAAAAATGTACATAAAATACTTATTAATGTAAATTAAACATTTACATATAGAAATTAAATTTGTGAATGAAACTTGTCCCAATTTAGAAACAATCAAATCAAGGCATTTCCCTGACTGATGCTATGAGGTTACTAGGAACAAGAGCAGAAGTAAGAAGACAAGTTAGAGAGCCTTTGGCTTCAACGAAGTTCAGCAGTGACTGTACAGCCCAAATGACAGTGTCTGTACACCAGAGACACGGAGATGGAGGGAAGCTGTGCTTTACCCAGGACTTTGGGGACTCAAACCCTTCCCAACTCAATGGTCACAGAAATACGGACAGAAGAGAGCTGACACAAGAGTGTCTTTATGACCTAAGAAGCCGCCTTAGTGTTGGAGGCTAGAAAGGGGGTGGGAGAGAGAGATAGCTGAACAGCAGCAAAAAGTCCTTCTGATCTATCTTTTAAGGAAGGCCCCAAAAGTCCCAAGTGACTACACTGAGCTACAAGAAATCTTAGGAAGCATCACCTACATTCTGGGGGACCAAATATCCCAAAGAAAACTTACTTTCATATGGAAGAGAGAATTAGGAGATTGGGAGGGAAGAGTAGTCTGGACCATGAGATACTATTGTATTAATTGAGCCAGGAGACCAGGCTGATGACGGTGGTGAGAGGTAGTCAGATTCTGGACATAGCATGAGACAATTGAACCAGAAGTTTCTGAAGCACTGGCTGTAGGGCTTTAGAAATGGAGGATAGTTAAGTCTAATAGATGTTGGCACTTAAGTGATTATAATGAGTCACATGTATTGAGCTGGCTTGAGGGGAAAGATAATCAGTGGTTTGATATTTTAGCATGCCAATTTTGAAATAACTACTAGACATATAAGAGGGGATGTTAAGAAGGTAGTTGACTAGGCAAGCCTGAAGTTAACAGAGATGTCTGGCTTAGAAGTAGAAACTTGAGATCCATCTGTACAGACATTTGTAAAACGCTATGATCTTTGACAAAAATCTAGAAAATCAGTTTGGCTTGCAAAGTACAGATACGAAGGACAAGGGCAGGAGCACGCCAACATTTTAAAGGTCACTTTACCACAAAAAGGGATGGTTAGTAAAAAGGGCACAAAAGCAAGAAATAAGGGTCTATAGAAGACCAGATAATAAAATATCATAGGGCAAAAAATGCATAATAGACTATATAAAATGATGGTGATGTGATGAATGAGGAGGGAATAAATAATTGGCTACCTGTATTTGATAATATGAAAAATCATTGATTATATTGATACACATTGCTCCAAGAAAATCTCAATGAGGAAAAACTGCCTGGGTTGGACTCAAAACAGATTAAGATTAGAGGAAAGAAGGTATAGGAATATGAAGAGTTACATTCAGAAATATAGTTTAAAAACCTAGCAAATAGGATGGAAGTTGGTAGCTAATGTGTACTCAATTTTTTTTCCTCATATTTTTAACCAAGGTATGCTGCAAGATGTTCTGTGCAATGATGAGAAAGGCCCAGAATGGAGAGAAATTGTGCTGATGTAGGGGAGAGAGAGGACAGGGCAATCCGAGTATGAGGCTTAAGTCGATGTGAGGAAATGGTGCCCAGTGCACATATGGAGCTGTTGGCCTTAGAAAGGAGCACAGACAATTCACACAGGAGGGAAGGCAAATTGCACAGGAACAGGTACAGGAGGGCAGTCCAGGAGGTAGGGAAAGCTAATGGAAATTCTCCCTGGTTGTGTCTATTTTCTTACTGAAGTAGAATTTAAACTCATCCTCAGAGAGTGAGGAGGAAGAGGCGGAGGGAGGAACTGGAGATGTCTGGAGAGAAGAGAAAGGATGAGATCGCTGTGGGAGGGATTGGATGAATGGATGCACTTTGGAACTGCAGTGTGGTGGCTGGGGTTGTACTATGATCTTTTTCTATACCAGCAGTCATGAATTGAAAGTGGAAGGTAGCCACGGGAGTCTGTGAGTGTGGGAGGAAGCAGAATTGGATGAAACCAGAGCTGGAGTTTTGACAGGGGAGTACAACCAAGAGCACAGGAGCAGAGAGACAGAAAAGAAAAAAGGAGTGGAGAATAAAGATGAAGATTGTGTTTGTTAAAGATAATCACAAGAAGGGACTCTGCAATCTAAGCTGGCCAATGGATGTACTATCAAAGACACGGTAGAGATCTTAGATTCTGTACAGCTTTGTCTGGTCTTTACTGAAAAGGTTAGCCTCTTCTACAAAAACAAACGTTGCTACTTATTAATGTGATATATTAGATTATGCAAAGCTGGAGTTAAAAATCTCAAACTTCAGAGAAGTCATTATGAGAGTATCTGGGCTCATGGAAACTCTTCCCTCTCCCATGGTTATTTAAGGGCTCAAGTAATGATGATGCTATCTTCAACATCCAGCATCTAGAGGATTCCGTGCTTAACAACTTCAGCCAGCCAGAAAGAAGAAAGGACATGTTGGGACAAACATGAGAGGCTTTCATGGGCCAAGGGTAAAATGGCATGTAATACTATTCCATTGAAAAAACCTAGTCTTTTCCATACATGGAAAGCTAAGAACTAAAGGCCATGTCTCTGAAGCAAAAGAAAATGGATTTTTGGTTGACAGCTAACATTTCACAGAATATTCCTGTGACCATCATTCCCTACCTCAAATATTCAAAAATTCCTCAGGGAAGAAAAACTGATTCCCTCTTCTTCATTATTTCACTGATCTCAAAATCTTGGATCTTTGTATGGTACTCAGACCTTTTTTTTTTTTTTCAACTTTTAAACAGGGTTGAGGCTGATACACTATGGGGACTTTTGAAGTTGGACTGAATGCTTTTTGCATCATGAGATGCCCTATATGGCATATGGGGCACGGAGTAGAATGTGGTGATTTGAATGAATATGGTCCCCATATCCTTGTAGGGGATGGTGCTGTTGGGGGTGGTGTGGCCTTGTTGGAAGATGTGTGACACTGAGGGTGTACTTTGGGGTTTCAGAAGCCCAAGCCAGGCCCAGATTCTCTCTCTTCCTGCTACCTTTGGATCTGAATGTAGAACTATCATTTACCTCTCCAGTATCTGTCTGCCTGTATGCCGCCATGCTAACTTCCAGGATGATAATGGACTAAACCTTTTAAGTGTAAGCAGCCCCAATTAAGTGCTTTCCTTTCTAAGAGTGGCTGTGGTCATAGTGTCTCTCCACATCAATAGAAACCCTAAGACACTTCAGGTCTAAATGTTATTCTACAAAGTATAACATTGTTGTACTAAAAATGAGTTATTAGGTTCTGTCCAATAAAGAAATAGACAAGGTACCACAGCAGACTCTGAAAACAGTCCCTAGTCTACAGCAATGGTGGAAATGTGTTGATGAGGTGTGCTGGTTAGTTTTTATGAACTTGATACAGACTAGAAATACATGAGAAAAGAGAATCTCAATTGAAGAATTGCTTCCATCAGATTGGTTTGTAGCAACGTCTCTGAGGCATTTTCTTAATTTCTAATCAATACAGGAGGTCCTACCCCACTGTGGGTGGTGACATTCCTAGGCAGGTGGGCCTGGCCTGGATAAGAAAGAATTGCATAATCCAGGGGGAGCAAGCCAATAAGCAGCACTCCCCCATGGTCTCTGCTTCAGGTCCTGCCCTCTGATTCCTGTATTGAGTTCCTTCTGCTTTGGTTTTCTTAGATGATGGACTGTAAACTGTAAACCAAATAGAACATTTCCTCCTCCAAGTTCTTTTTGGCCAGAGTTTTAGCTCTACAAGGCAGAAGCAAAACAGGAAAGGGGGTATTGATTGGAAAGAACACAAAATCCTAGAGCTATGGTTTTCAATCTTGTTAATGCTGTGATGTTTTAATACAGTTCTTCATTTTGTGGTAACCCCAACCATAAGATTATTTTTGCGGCTACTTTAAAATATAATTTTGCTATAGCTATGAACCATAATTATCTGTGCTTTCCTATGGTCCTAGGCAACCCCTGTGAAAGGGCTGCTCCACCCCCACCCCCAAAGGGGTGCTGACACCAGGTTGAGAACCATTGCTCTATGGTCACGTGAGAAGTAGATTGGGGCACATGTTATAAGGGGTTGGCATTTTTCAGAACCTGCTTTCTGTTGTATGAGGGTGATTTTCATAGTCAATCTTGTGGTTTCTTAGACATTCTAGTTTTCTTAAAAAACTTCCCCAGCTTTGACCTACTTCTCCCCACCTCACACTCTGCTAAACAGACCTTTCGTAGCCAGTGCTTCCTTCATCTCACTCAGCATCGCAGACTCCCCACTGAAGTGCTGAGACAGAATTTGACTAAAGCCATGGCCTTGATCTAATCTGTATCACAGGGCTGAAGTTTCTTTTACCTTTGGCCTAAAAATCTTTAGTTATTTGAGGTATAGAATTCATTAGTTTCTTCAGCTCTGTTAAGACTTGAAGTTTTATATTTGTTTTTATTTTGTTGTCCCCCCTGCCTTGTGATTTTTACCAATTCAAATGAAAATCTAGCTAGTTCCTACCTGAGTCCATCTCTTTATTGCAATATTTACCTAAAAGTAACAAGTAAGAGCCAACATACTTTAACATGGGAGTTCTGGGTATGTATTCAGAGTTAGCGTAGAAGGTGTGTGAGTGTGTGCGTGTGTGCATGCACATGCACACATGTGTCTTCCTCCGTGGACTCTGCACGGGGTCTCTACTTTTATAGTTTTGATATTCATTCCTTCCCACTTCAGTGTAAGCATAAGCTAATACCATATATTCAGGTGTTTTTTTTTTATGGCACTCATGTTTATGAGCCCATCCCTATGGTGATTAGGGACAATGCTTTGGAAAGATACTTCAAACATCAGTGATTTAAATAAAAATACATTTTTCTGGCAAAGATTGTTTCCTGGTCATCTGGTATAGTGTCTCAGTTTTTCACAAACTCAGGTCTGACAGTGAATTGGCATTTGTTTCCATAGGTTATCATCCAAGCCAGTCCCAGAGAGGAAGACACTGGAGAAGGCTGGATGGAAGGCGTTAATGATGTGTCCTGAAAATGGATCATAATATTTCCGCTCATTAGTGGAAACTTAATCACTTGCAAGGGGCAGTAGGGAAATGTATTCCCCACAGGTCCAGGGTGAGAAAAGGCTGGTTGTGGCCAGCTTGTGAGGCTTCTATCACAGAGAACACAAAAGAGTAACAACAAAGGGCTTTGGTATCAGTATCACCTCTGAAGTGTCAGTGTCATATGAGAAGCCTACATGAGATCGTAAGATTCTTTTAAAGGACAACAACAGTGTTAGTTATAATAAGCACGTGATAAATAGAGGACTTTAGAATTTGACCTGATTTGTCATAGTGAAATATAGATAGGAAGGACCATCTTTTGAGGATTATTAGAGTTTTTCATTTCTAAATGTTGAAGTTTCCTCTGTTCTGGAGTTTTGATTTGCACAGAATTTGAGGGAAAATCATTTATAGTAGAGAAACAATGTGAAAATAGACCCAGTGCACCATACATCTTAATACATACTTCAGAATGAAAATAAAAACCAATGCTTTCTGATGTAAAGGTAGTCTTTACCTGAATATTCACTCAAATACATGATTTTCATAAATACATTGTTGGGATCAAAAGATCATATCTCCCACATGCTGTTCTAGAGTGATTGGCATCGGGACTACCCATTCCCTGCACTGGAAACTTGCACTTCCATTCAAAAGGTGTAATCTAGACTCAAGGCCCAGAAAAACACGTCATAACAGTTCTTTTCCTCCCTCTAATCTCACTCTTTCTTGAGTCCGCACGAGTGATTCCAGAGGGATAGAGTCCAACATCCCGGCATAGCAGCAAGTGGCAGGTACAGCAGCTAGAGCAGGAGGCTGAGAGGTCACACATCCAATAGCAAGCAAGAAGCAGGAACTGAAGCAGAGGTCATGAAGGAATGCTGCTTGCTCTCTGTGGCTTGTGCCCAGCCACGTTTCTAATATAATCCAAACCCATCTGCCTGGGGTTGTGCCACCCATGATGGACTGGATCTCCTACATCAATCAGAAAGCAAGAAAAGGCCATACATATATGCCAAACAAGCCAACCAAATGAAGGCAATTTCTCAATTGAGATTCCTTCTTTCCAAGTGACTCTAGGTTTGTGTTCTGTTGACAGTAGAATCTAACTATGACACATGAACAGCTAGAATTATTGCAAACTCTCAGATACAAATATATTTAATTGCCTTAGTTTGGTTATAGGAAGCATCCCCAGATTGATTCATTTTCACATGATGCTTTAGTTATGACAAAAACATCCTAGAATCATCTCGTGTGTTTCTTGTCTTTGTACAAAAATTAGTCGAATCTCTGAAAAGCCTTCATATCACACAATATTCTGGGTGCTACTGATATTTGTTATTGGTTTTATGTTTGTAGTTCCAAAGTTTTCAGTGGACATATAGAGAACCAACCTAGAAATATCTCTACTACATAGACTGTGATCTTGAAACAAGGGCTATTTGAATATCAACAAGCACATGCATGCTTATACATAGATATAAATTTGAATGATTAAACACATCCAATTTACCTTCAAGGCAATTGTTTCACTTAAACCTCTAGTTTAATTACCTTCTTCTTCTTCTTCTTCTTCTTCTTCTTCTTCTTCTTCTTCTTCTTCTTCTTCTTCTTCTTCTTC
>NC_022009.1:34264407-34277638 GCF_000317375.1 Microtus ochrogaster | reverse complement strand
TCTTCCTCTTCCTCCTCCTCTTCTTCCTTCTCTTCCTCCTCCTATTCCTTCTTCTTTTTCCTCTTCTTCTTCCATACTAAAGATTATGGTTCTCAAGATGGCAGCAGATCATAGAACAAGTCGTGGATACTTACTTCTATATCCTCTGTTACCTACACCGTGGTTGTCTCAGAATACTTTTACCAATATCTATTACCCCATTGGACTACTGGGAATATTGTTTAAATCTGTGGTGGTTTAGATGGGAACTCCTCTCAGGGTCTCAGATGTTAGGATATTTGGTCCCCAGTTGATGATGCAGTTTGCATAGGTTTACAAAGTATGGCCTTGCTGGTAGAAGTATGTTACTGTGTATGGGGTCGTGCTTTGAGAGTTTAAAGACTTCACAAGTTCTAGTTCACTCTCTCTCTCCTTTGTACTTTTGTTCCAAGATGTGAGGCCTGAGCTTCTGCTCCAGAAGCCATGTCTGACACCTCTCTCTGCTCCACCATCATCCACTGCCACCAATCTAGGACCTTAAACCTAAATAAAGTCCTTCTTCCTTAAGTTACCTTGGCCATATTCTGTTATCACTACAATAGAAAAGCAACTAATATTCTGCCTTAGTCATATTTATATTAACAGAGCATACAATGATTATATTGTAATTTTTATTTTATATTTGATAAATTGATACTAAAATTCTAATGAGTGTGTCTCACCCTCACCCCCAGTGTTGGTATTAAAGGCATGGCTCACGTCACTTGGCTCTTGACTTCCTGTTTTTAAGAAAGGGTGTGTTGATTATTATTGGAGACAATGAGGAAAACTGTGACATTTATAAAAAGTAAACTCTTTCAAACTCCAGAAAAAAAGTGTTTTCCAAGATGTAGATGGCAGAGGGAAAGCAACTGACCAAACATTAAGTCAGGGACATCTAGCAAAGTGCTGGAGAAACTGATCAGGCACAGAATACTACAGCCAGGGTTGTCATAGCTGAGTGTATGGGCATCAAAACTAGATACTGAAATCAAGGACTCAAGCTCCACAAAATCCTCAGACCCTGGACCCTTCATTATTTTCTCAGCACTGTGCAGCTCCGGGGTTTTTTGTGATCACTGGAGAAAGAGAAGGTGCATTAAGATTCATAGAATGAAACTAGGAGCATGGTGACCTTGGGGCAGGGTTGAAAAGGGGAGGGAGAGGCAGGGAGGGGAGCAGAGAAAAATGTAGATCTCAATAAAAATCAATTTAAAAAAAAAGATATGCGGAATGGGAAGACTTTTTTTTTTTTAAAGAAAGCTATGTACTTTTCCTAGAAATTGTCCCCTGAGAACCCTAGCAATAGGAACCCTGAAGTTCTAAGAGAGGCCCTTTTTGCAGGTGCTGAGTTCTCTAGGGTTATGATTATTATTTTTTTTAGGGATGGAATTCAGGTCCCCAGATTCTATTCTATGGCTACACCCACTACAAACTTCTATTTCAACACAGGACACTCAAAGCTCAATCAACAAGCATGCTGCCTTGTAACTTCCTGCTGTTAAATGCCAAATACTTCTCAGTTTGCCTCCAGTCTACGGAGTCACTCTCATGACTGTACCATAGGAGAAGTGCTGCAGCAGGAATCCTTAGCCACTAAGCTCCCTACTGCCCCATGATTATTATCCCAACTCTCAACAGGGATGTGAGTCTCCAGAGACAAAGTACACCCTGGAAGAGTGATTGCTTCTCATTAACACTGATCTTGGGAAATACCTACAGATTGTCTGATGCCTCTGGGCAGCCACAAAAACTGGCTTTATTGTGAATTTTTGACCCTTTTCCATTTTGTGTGTGTGGGCGCGTGCACGTGCAAGTGGACACCAGAGATTGATGTAAGTAACTATCCCCATTCATGTTTCTGAGAACGTAATTCAAGGAAGCAGTCACATCTACATAACTGTTCTCACTGGGCAGTTTGCTCTTGGGGATCCTCTGCCTCCACTTTCTGAGGCTGAAATTACAGGTGAGCCACTCTGCCCATCCATCTAATTAATATCTATGTGGATTTTGGGGATTTGAACTCTGTTCCTTGTAGATGCCTGGATATGCTTAACCATTGAGGCATTACCACAGCCTCAAATTTATTTTTCAAAAGAATTATTTCCAGGAAAAAATATTCAAAATGAGAAAATGCACTTTTTTATTTTTAAAATGGACAAAATTAAAAGGTTCATACATATTTATGTCTTTTGACCATTTCTTGTAAAATTTTCCAAGTGTTATCTCTTTGCCACACATAGATCTGAAGCAATGTTTCCAAAAGTGAGTCTTAGGAAATCTGATTCTTTGGTATATTAGCGTGGCCACACAGGTTAAATGCTTTAGGAGAGCTTTCATTTATGCCACCTCCCAAGTTTCTCTGCCCGTGAGACCAGCGGCAATAATTTTCCCTTGACATCTGTTAGGGCTCACATTCAACAGAGCATTCCTCCTTGAGAGCCCAACTTTATAAGTACTCTCCAGGAATTTAGTACTTGGAGGGGCGTTTTTGGTCACCATGGCTATCTGTGGAACCTCAAAAGTGGAGGTCTTACTGTGCATCTGTGACTAAAGAGACATCTCTTGGCATCCACAATTTCTCTTCTGTCACCAATTGACAGGGTCTCCCAGATTTCTCCCTTCAGAGTGTCTCATGTTCTCTCCACGCACATTAGCTACTGCTATGGATGAGTCAGACACACACAGAGGCATTCCTGTTGTTCCCATCCCTGATTTCAGAGCTCCCCACATCATGAGGGAGAAATCTCTAAAATCCCAAGTAACCAGAATGCTTCCCTCAAAGCTCTAGGAACTCAGGACTGGAGGGGTTGGGAGATCTGCAGTCAAGTTGCTTTGCTCTTTAATTCATATTAGTTTTGCATTTCCCTACTCATTTAAAGCTGTTTCCTTTCACATCATATGCTTTTAATACAACTTTGTTTCTTTTGCATGCTCTCAGGAGGATTCATCACTTAGTGTAAGCAGCTTATTAAAGTATTTCATACAAGCTAGTGGAATGTATCACTAACAGTAATTTCCACTGTAAGTTTTCATACTATTATTATTAAACACACCCACACAGAGACACACACAAACGCACAGTCATATGCACATACATACACACAGACATGCACATAGACACACACAGACACACAGACACAGAGAGAGACATACACACATAGACACACACACAAACACACACACATAGTGGAAGATGCCCAATAAAGGGTCATGTTCACTGACTATAAGCTCTCTTTCCTCTTTCTCTGTTGTTTGGAAGTGTTCGTCCACTCTGGCTGCACCTTGCAAACTTGTGAAGAACTCACAAAATACAAACCAACTTTAGGAAGTCTGACCGAAGTTGCAGAGTCCAGATTTCTAAGGATCTAGTTAATTCAATTGTACACATCAGGCTACAGAATCGTTTATTTAAGACAGCGTGAGGGAAAGCAGGAAATGCCATCAGTTACAAAAACACCACAAACAAACAATTCAACACTCCACCAGGGATGATTACACTTCATCACCTGCAGCACCTATTCATCTGCTCACCTACTGCTCTTCAAATACATTTTCCTCCCACAAGCTCAGAGAAGAGTGACAACGTAGTAAATTTTGCTCCTGCCCAGCGAAAATCCTCGCCTGGGTAAATGTGAAAATAGACCTGGGACAGGTAGTCACTCTGTTGATAGATGTCATCAGCAGGATGCTGTGCTTAGGAGTTTATATCCAGAGATAGATATCTGTGCTGGCTAGCTTTATGTCAACTTGATCCAAGGTGGACTTATCTAAAAGGAAGAAGCTCCACCTAAAAATATGCCTCCATAAGATCTGATTGTGTGATGTTTTTTACTCAGTGATTGGTGGGGAGGGTCCAGCTCATTGTGGGCAGTGCTGTCCTTGGGCTGGTGATCTCAGGTTCTATAAGAAAACAGGTTGAGCAAGCCATGGGGAGCAAGCCAGGAAGCGGCACCCCTCCATGGCCTCTGCATCAGTTCCTGCCTCCAGGTTCCTGCCCTGCTTGAGTTCTTCTCCTGACTCCATTAATAATGGACTCCAATGTGGAAGTATAAGCCAAATAAACTCTATCATTTCCAACTTGTTATCATGGCATTTCATTGTAGCAATAACAACCCTAACTAAGACAATATTCCACCAATTCCCATGCACATAGTCCAGGGGACTATTAAGATTGCCACCTGCTAGAATGAAGTACAATGTCCTTGTCTCTATGGGCTGTTTGTAAAGGTGATTGCAAGAGCATCCTAAGAGAGGAGGTTAGCAAGTGCCATGAAAGCAGAGGGGTTAGGCATGGGGTGCCACATCTAGTCCTTGACTATCTGCGCTATTTTCAGTCTCATCTCATCATTTCAGCAGCAGGAAGAAGTTATCATTAGGATTCAGAATAAATGCTATTTCTTCATCGAAGCCTGTCTTTCCTCCATGATGCTCTTGCCAAAGCTTGCTAGGATATCAAGTGTTTCTTGCTAGAGCCCCAACTCCCCCATGCCAGTCCTCATATCTTAACTCTTTTCATCAAGAGAGCTTGACGCAATGCCTTGGCATAGAGTGAGCTTCAGATATGTCTATAGTATAAATTTCATAATAAGATCCTAATGCATCTATTGTCTACGCTGTAATGAGTTTAAGAAATTCAATATCCTTTACAAATCCAGACAGTTTACTTAACAGCATGAAGTTATTGTCAGTATGCAGATAATAACTTCAAAACTCAGCTTTGAGGATGCAGTAGCTATAGTTCTTATGTTGTCTTCGGAACCGAGGGGAAATGATTGCTGTGTTGGAAACCACCACTGAGCAAGAGAGATGCTAGGGAACAGAGCCAGGCACAACATTATTATATCTAACAGGATCAATGATGAAACATCTTTACTAAACAGGCTGCTTAAACACATCTAATGCCCTCTCTTCATCTTCTCAAAGCAGTAATTTCTTAAAAGAGAATGCTTCTCTTTCCACCATGTGCCCAGTGTTCTATGAATCCATGAATCCCGTTGCCTCTCTACTCCCCTATGCTGGAAGTCTCACAGGAATGCAGGGAATCAGGCCTTTGCCCACCTTTTTCAGGAGGCATGACTCACTCTCATCTGCTCAGTTCTGAGAACCAGTCAGCTGGAAAGCCTGCAGTTGATGATAGCACCCTGCCTTGCTACCAGAATATAGTCTAAGATTCTTAGGTTTTAAGCCAAAATGCATTTAGGAGTAAGAAAGGAAAGGAAAAATGAGTGAAATATGCGAGGTGTAATATACTGGTGGTTTGTACTGATGGTTACAAGTGAGAAAAATTCAACTTCTGCATACAGATATTTAAATTTAGTACCTGCCAAACAAACAAAAAAAAATCTAGGGGCTAATGTATTCTAAAAAAATTAAGCACCATTGAACCCCTACCCATTTGGCTTTTGTAACCTTTCTAATTCAAACCTCTATCTGTCTTCTCTTGACTGTTCTGTCAAAACATCTAACTAAGGTCTGCTTCCATTTCTTGACCAATGGGTGATGCTGAGATGCAAGGTATTTTTCTTTTGGTTGTGTGCAAAGACTTGAGCAATCAGTCATACCTAGAAGTACCCTGTTATGGGGGGAAAAAAACCTCTCTTTTTTATATCCGTTCTTCCCCCTTGTAATTCATTCCTTATCTTGGGAATTATACCCAATCCCCTTGTTTTAGGATGTACTTCCTTAAGGGGTTCAGGCTGAACACAATTGGTATCAGGAGAGGCTCGATAAACCAAAGCATCGGGTGAGATTTTCAAGCCCAGTAATATAACGGCAGTACCCAAGTATTCCACTTGTGATGGCAGGTGGGAAGGTGGTCGGCCTTGTCCTGCAACAGCTTATGTTGGCATGATATTACTAAGGCCTTCACTTGAGATCAATTGAAGTGAGGCTCAAGTAGAAGGTGACTTGTACTTGAACATGTTGACGGCAATGTTAAGTGTAAGAACTTTTGACTATAATGCTCCTCTTTGCATTGAAAAGCGGCACAAGAAAATGAGAAGCCTGTGATATCCAAATGCAAAGGGAAAAGCTGAGCATGCTGTAGTGCTTGGAAAGAGACTCATTTCCTGCAAGATGCACAAAAACCTAAGTCTGGAAGTAGCTTTAGGTAGAGCAGATCTCCACAGCTTTGGGAGGACTCTGGGACAGCCATATGGACTGCCATGATTAGATGATAGTGTGATCCTCTGACTTATGTTAGACATATTTGAGGAATTTATCCTGGGAATTTGAAAACTTGAAGTCTTCTGGATGTTGCGGGGTGGCCAAAGCAACTAACTCTTCCCCTCGGGAGCAGTCTCTCCTTTCCCAGAGAGAGTTGCATGGCAACAGTTAAGGCACTATTCACTCACCACAGTACTAGTTCACTTTAAGATCTACTCTCTACCTCCCAGTCTCCCCCAGGTCTCAGCACACAGTCAGGGAAGAATTACAACCTCCGTTCTTGGAGAGATAACCTTATACTTAATAGATGTGCAGGACTCTGAAAAGTGGATCTGAATCATGTTGGTTTAGAACAGGAAATGCAGCTGAATGGTTTGATGGAGACAATTTACAAACAAGAATAATTCATTTTTAACTTGGGTTTCAGAGTCAGGAAATATCTCATGATGATCTTCAGACTCTTGGGGTGAGTCTAAGGTCAATGTTAAGAGTCTGGGATGAGTCCGGAAAAGACTCAAGAGGATGCTGGCTTTCGGTAAATGAGGTAGAGATGCTAGGGCTGTCTTGGTATGGTACTGATGAAAGGTGAGAAGGTTAAAGGAGATAGGGGTTAGGTTTGGTTTTTACAGAAGGTCAGGAACCCTCTTCACCTGAAATGTTCACTGGAAGAACTCAGACCCATTTCCTTAATCAAGTCAACAAGATCTATGGCTGTCACTGACAGTCGTTTAGAAGTTTGATGGAAGCAACTGTTTTTGTGAAAAGAATACTGATAAAATCAGGCAATATGTTGTTATTGAGAATGGCAGGATTCCAGAGTTGCAGAGTCTCGGACTCCAGTAGTTTCGTGATCACAGCTGGTGCTGACATCAAGTCTGTCATGACCAGGTCAGACTGTCACTCTAAACGTCTTAACGGGGATCTGTCCTTCAGGCTAAGAGGCCGCTGTGTTTCTAGTCCTGAGACAGCTAGACTGCTGAGCTGGCCTGATTCCTTGTATCCTTCTATTTCTGGATATACAGAAGTGAGCGGAGCTGTGGTATCAGTTACCACAGTGGAAATTTGTGGTCCTCCCTTTAGTTTCGATATTTAAATTAAAGCCCATCAAAAGGGAAGCTAAGTGCCAATGGAAAATAACCTTATAATGTTACCTAAGGTAGCTACACAAATGCTGAACATCCCTCCCAAGCCTTCTCCATAGGGATCTCATCCCACAGAATAAGGAGGATGATAAGTCTCTTGGTTTCAGGGTGATTTCCTGCTTCTTCTAAATGTATGCTATCCAGCTAAAAGGCCCACTGTCCTAAATATCCTTTGTTTCTATCCTCTTCCTGCCACCCAGATGCAACATGCATGCTCAGACCTGACCCACATTAAATTCCTCCTGGCCATTTCATCAACCCCTCTTCCCAATATCAGCTAATGCTGCCTTTAGACTGTTCTCCTCCATCTAGCTGAGACACCCCGCCAAGAGTTCGCTTAGTAAAGGACAAATTTAATTGTTATTCACCACTGAAAACTTTTTCATATATATGTATTGACCTTAATATAAAAGTCCAAATTATGAATCCTAGCAGCCAGACGCTCTAACACTTAACATCTGCTTTGACTCATCTCTTATGATTTTCTATTTCCTCTCTTATAGTAAGTTCCAATAAAAGTGAACCACTTTCATTTCCTTAGAATGGAGTCAGGCTTTTGCATGACCTGGCTCTGTCCAAGCAGCCTCCTCCCTTTATTAAATCCCACTAAGCCTTGAGACTTCAGAAACAACAGCAAGGTTCCTGGAACATCTTTCTGGACCCCTGAAGAGAAAGCTAGGATTGGTCATCTCTTTCTCTCCTTCTCATTTAACCCTTACTGTACCTTCTCTTAGTGGAGTTATCTTTGGATTCCCACACTGAACTCTATTCTCCCCAATACTCTGGTATCCAGTAAAAATCAAGCACTTGACAAAATATTTGTTGAAATTAATGAATTATATTTTTCTTCATTTTTAGCGATGTATTCTATAGTATCCTTTAAAAGATAATCATATTTTTATTCCATATTTTTCCAATGTACTTAAGTAATGTGAAATAGCATATAAACAGCATAGAATTGACTGGGAACTTTACTAAAGAGAGTCTACATCATTGAGCTTAACTTTCTACAAGCCATGTGTTAGACTGATTTGTGTTGCTATAACAAAATGCTCAAGTCTGGGTAATTGGTACAGTACTTCAGCATTCTGGCAACTTGAGAAAGGAACCAACCTCATGCAAAAAGGACAGATATTTGAGTCTAAGAAGCAAGAGAACTGAAAGGCTATGCTCATTCTTTTTAAAATAACCCATTATTGTGGGGTTACACATCAATTTTTTGACATCTGAGCCACTCTGAAGAGATGGCATTAATCAATTCCAAAGGCTTACTTTCTGTTGAGTATTACTTCTTAAATATTACATAACTTCTGAATGAAAGACAAAAATCTTCAATTCACTTAAACCTTTGGAGAAATAGATTGTTTCCAAACCTTGACAGACAGAAACTTCTACATCTAGCTTCATAATCATTCCTTATCTTCCTACAGGTTTGTTTTGAAAACCTCATGCTGTCTTCACTTGACATATCACAAGGAAAAGCAAGCTTTCTTCTGACAATGTATAGCTCTTTTGTTACAGGACATCATAATAATTATAATTTTAGACTTCATAATGGCAGATAAACAATCAATGCTGTTTAACAACTTGGATATTAAAATGGAGCTTTCCTGGGGTATTTGCAGCCTTAATTTCAATAAGTCACCATTGATTTGCAGTAGTATGTGTGCACACAGGATCTCTTTAATTTACAGGGACAAAACCTCTGCACCTTAATTTAGATCTACTTCTCTAAAATGGTCAGCCATCTGTAAAGAAAGAGAAGTCCTGCTAAAGCTAAGGGGTAAGAGAAGGGTCTAAAGTACCTGGTTAAAACCTCAGCCTTTCAACTCAGAAGTGTGAATCTCAATATCCATCCTGTTTTAAGTTCCCCTAAGCTCCAGTCTCTTCATATATGATGAAGGAAAAACACCAGTAGCTTCCTAAGGCTGGCGGAGCACTTAACTGCACAGTAGGATGTGGAGAGCTAGGGTTTGGCACCTGTCACTGACTGATTCCTAAAAACCTAGGGCAAGGAGAACATCTGATTAAAAGGACCTTAGGAGCCTGGATATTAAAGGAATAGTGAGGACCAAGGAACCAGGATGAGGGGAGAGGGGGGTGGATATGTGTTGCCATTTCTCAGTGTATTTATTAAACTCTAGCTTCTGAACTGGGGTTCAGAACTCTAGGCTTAGAGCCAGCAAAGCAGAAATTAACTGCGATAGCTCCAGTTCTGTCATGGAAAAATCTTCTCAGTAAACTGCAGGGGTGAGGCAGCAGGCTGATGCCCTGCTCTCAGGAGACTTTCAAGTTCGCTGGATGCATGGGGATGCTCAGTGCTCCTGGCTCTTCTTGAACACCATGACCCACTTGTCAGGCAGCAAACGTGATTGCCTTAGTTTTCTTCTAACATTAAGCAGAATCATAGTAAATCATGTCCTGAATGCAATGCTGGAGTAAGCTGGAGGGTAGTTTGAAGTTAATTTCACATACTGAAAAATACTGGCTTGTGTGGACTGTGTCAAGTAGTCTGTCAAACTTTTCCTGGTAAGATAATTTAAAACAAAAACAAAATCAAAATTCATAAGAGGATGAGAAAGATGTTTGCTCAAAGCTCATGAAACTAAAAAGCTTCTTTACTGCCAAAAACCACTGTTTGAGTGGAGAGGTAGCCTTCAGAACTGGAAAAGATCTTTACTAGATATAGACCCGACAGTGTCCAGAATAAACAAAGAACTAAAACAAAACTAAAAGCAAAAATAAAAAAAAACTACCTATCATCAAGAAAGCAAATAACTAAAAATTGGGGCTTGGAACTACACAGAAAGTTATCAAAAGAAGAAATACAAATGAGCAATGAATATTTTTTAAATGGCCAATATGAGTGAGGTCCCATAGATCACAAAACATTGAAGGCTATTGCCAATATTCTTAGTAACCCTCCAGAACTTGAGGCTCAGGCTCTGTCGCTGAAGATGCTACGTAAGTCACAGGACATAGAGAAATCAAGTTGGTACCAACCTATAAGCTTCATTCCTACCAGGCAGCTTTCACAATGCTCTTGGAGAGGAGTGAGTCTTACCCAGAAGTCACCCCTAAGGGTTTCAATGATGACTGGCCTAGCAAGACACCCCATAGGTGCAACACTGGCTTGAAGTAGCTCTTAAGTCTTCTCCAAGAGAGTAATGAGTATTTCATGCTGGAGCTCAGCTTACTTTTTTTTTTTTAACTCTAACAGACCTAGGGAACGGTCACCTCAAGTGGCTCCCAGCACCTCAGATCACAAAGAAGCCCCATGTATCATGCGATGAAATGGTCAACTCTTTGCAATCCAGTGCCTATAATATTTTCAAATGATGTTGTGTGTGTGTGTGTGTGTGTGTGTGTTGAGAGCACACCTGTGTGTGGGTTCATATGCATGTGCTTGTGTGTTGCCATGTGTGTGGAGGCCTGGAATTGACATCATATCTTTTCCTCAATCGTTGTTATCCTTAGGATTTTTATAGCACTGGGTCCCTTGCTGAACTCAAAGCTTGCCAATTCCAGCTAGTCTAGTTAGCTAGCTTATCCAGGGGACCCTCTACCTTTGGCGGGATTTCAGGAGGCCACTGTGCATACCTGGTTTCTCTGTGGCTTCTGGGGACCTGTACCCTAGTCCTCACACTTCTGTAGCAAGTATCTCTGAGCTATCTTAGCCATTTCCTGGACCTGTTGTATTTTTTTCATTGGTAATGTGCAATTTCACCTCCTTTCAGAAGAGTGTTCAGTAGAAACAAAAACTCTTCTGGTTAGAGGGACTTGATTTATTTTATGTATTATTTATTTGTGTTTGAGTGTGCACATGTGTGCTTGTGTGTAGGCGGGCTCACCACTGTAGTTGCTTGTTGCGACCAGAGATTGATGATGAGATCACTTCTTCAGTCCCTCCTGTCTCCATCTTAGTTTTTGAGACAGTTTTTCATTGAGCCAGGAATTCACCAGTTGGTTAGAGCGGCTGATAAATGAGTCTCTGTGACCCTCCTGACTCTGTTTCCCCAAGACTAGGGTCACAGGCATGTGCTGTCATTCCTGGCCTTTTAGGGGCTACTAGGGATCAGAACTCAGCTTCCTGTATTTGTATATCAAGTGCTTCACTCACTGAGTCATCTCCCTAGACCCCAGATCTTCTTTAAATGCTTTCTCGGGTTGCTCATACAAAAAGAAGCATGTCCAACCTCCCACCCCAGGAGGAACTAACGAAAACTCAGCCTTAGAGTGAGCTTGTCCTTCATTCCCAGTCCATCCGCTACAGCAGAGAGGCAATCACTGTTATTCACCTAATGAGGGCACTGCAAACACTGACTGAACACAGGCCTTGTTAGCCCACTGAGAAGCCTAAGAGATCCAACCTCATCTTCCCCCTGCACTTCACTCAACTGGGTTCACAATGCAACTCCATAATATCTCCTTTAGAATCTAACCAGCTCTTCAAATGACCAAATAAACATCCCAGGCATGGCACTGTTGTCTTTACTGTTCTTTCTATGTCTCCTCTTGGGAAGAAGCTGCGTTTATTTTCATCACATGGATGCCAGAAAAGCAAATGGGCTTTGAAACAACGATGGAGGTGCATTTTGAGGAGTGGTTAATTCTCCTTATTATTCATGCATTCATCTTCCTGCCACCCACTGGCCCGGGCATTGTTTCTGGGCTGCTCACAGTAGTCTTACTCTTTACTATTGTTTTCCAGGAGATGAAATTTTAGACTAAGTAAACTAGACTTGTGCAAAATAAACACAGCAGCATAGTCTTGAATTATTTGCTGAAGGTGTATTGAGTGGAGGTCACATGTTTACACATTCTACCTTCAAATGGGAGAAAAATTCTACTGCCATCATCCCTGAAAACATCCCAACTGACGATATTGAGAAAAACAAATTAAACTTCTTCATAGAAGTTATTTTATTCTCTGTCAGATAAAACAGCCTTTTAAAGGCTTGGGTTAGAACCTTTTGGATAAACAGTGAGTCTGATTTAAAGTTCATGTCTGCATCAGTCAGGGTTCTCTAGGGGAACACACTGATAAAATGAACACATATAAAGAGAGACTATTCAATTGGCCTATACGATATGACCTGGGTAGCTCCACAATGTCCGTCTTCACCCTGGAGAGGCTGAGAACTCAGGAGCTGCTCAGTCTTGGTGCCTGAATGTCTCAGCAGTCCCATACAGGTACCAAAGACCCCAAGAATCCTTGGAGAGCTCCAGGTCTTCGCTCTTGGAAAGTCAAAGAAGCTGGGTTCGGCTATCTGGGGATGGCAGCAACAGCAGTGACAGTGGACAGGGGTAGCAACAGAGTCGATGAACTTTTGAGCAAGTGGCAAAAGCATGAAAAGAGCGAAAAGACTCTACCTCAGACTTCCTTATATCTTGGACATCAAAAGAAAGTTTAATTCACATCTAGGGCAAGTTTTTACACTTCAGTTCAAGAAAATCTCCCACAGTCCCTCCCCAGAGTTAATACAAGCAGATAAGCCTTCACAGGTGCACGCAGGGGTCCTGGGAATGATAATAACCACCACAGTGCTTCTCAGTGCTGTTTCTCATCCTAGATACCATGACTATACGGCGTCTATGGCAGAAAGTCTTTACGCAATGGTTCCCAGGTGAACCAAAAAGCTTGCCTTCCTCGCACACAGGAAAAAGACTGAGGCTTGCCTGCTGAACCTGCTTCTGTGCTTTAAGAAGACACTCTATCCACTCGTTAAATATTCTTTACATAGTCACTGGCTGTTGCTGCCCACGGTCGGTGTAGCTGTGGTCTATGTTATTCTTTTGATCCCTGCCCTAGCCACGCCCACTCCTTTTTAACCTCTGCCCTTCGCCTGCCATCTCTCTCTCCCTGTTTCCTCTCCCGATGTACACATGGGGCTTTGCCCTTT
>NC_022009.1:34237169-34264307 GCF_000317375.1 Microtus ochrogaster | reverse complement strand
TTATGGCTATTTCCTGTGTTTATATGTCTGTTAAGGCCATCACCTCTAGCGCGGTTCGTGCCCTCCTGCTGGTGGGAAGCTGTAGCCGCTTGTTATGGCGGTCTCCACCAGCCCGCCCAGGTATATTTTTTAAGAATAACAGTCTAGTGTCCCAGATGACTAGTGTGGCCTCCTTTTGTTATGCTTCCTAATCTTTGTCCTCACTAGAACTGTGTATTTTATGTTTCTGTTGAAGTTTCCTCTTGATCCCGCATCTCTGTCCTACCATGGTTTCCCCTCCACGGTGACCCATGATGGCTCAGTCCCCCTCCTTTGTCTCCCTTGCCCATCCACCTCTGGGAGCAGCTGAGGATGCTTAGGTTCCTACCCTGCCCACCAGAAGCAGGCGTATTCCTAGTGACCTTCTTGGACATATGTAACTGATGTTTTGATTTTAGAGGCTCATGTTAAGAGGCTCTATTTTGAACTTCAACGTTTAGACTGGTGGTGTGACTATTGAAAGTCTACGATAACTGTTAAAGCAGAATGAATGCAGTTTATCTTAAGGAATAGCCACGAACCCTTAGGGGCCAGGAGCAGAATGGAGTCTGAATGTGAACTACCCCTCAAGGGCTGATACACTTGAAACTCTGGCCCTCAGCTGGTAGCATTGTTTTAGAGATTTGTGGACTCATTAGAAGGGGTAGACTTATGGGAAGAGGTGATTCACCGATGGCAGCCCAACATCTGGTCCTTTCTCTGCTTCCTGATTGCTCACGTACTGCGATCAGCGACCTGGTCCTTCTACCACCTCACCTTCATGCCAGGATAGATTGCGCCCTCTCAGAACATAAGCCAAGTCAAGTCCCCCCTTTCCCTAATGCCTCCTTCACAAGTATTTGCTCCCAGCAATGAGGAAAGTCACTAATAAAAGGATCATTGTAAAAGCTGAATCTGTACTCTGTCTGAATTGTAGTTCATATGTGGGCAGGACTGAGGAAAGCTATGTCTGTGAAAAATTTTTATCTGGGAAACAGTGATCTTGCTACGACTCGTGTGTGTGTGTGTGTGTGTGCATGTGTGCACACACACAGTGCCTTTGCTTTGTATTATTAGCCTATTCTGTGTGTGTGTGCGTGCATGTGTGCACACACACAGTGCCTTTGCTTTGTATTATTAGCCTATTCTAGTATACTAATAGGCCTAGAGTCGAGTGACAAAATTTATTTCACTTGTAAATTAAATCTATCTAGGGATAAGATCAGTTTTTCCTGCATGAGCTGCCTTTTCAGCTCAACTCAGGTGCTTTATGATAGAAGATAAATGTGCAAACTTGCAGTTTGTTGTAACAGGTCCCAGACCTTAGCTGGCCTCCAGACCTTAGCACAACTGATGCCATTACGGAAATACCATTCAGGCCTAGAAGTTTCTATCACTTTCCAGTAATGAAGTCCAACACTCAACTCGGCCCTTATTTGAACCCTTCCTTGTCTCTTTCCTAATCTAAAGTCCCCCGGGTCACGGTACCCACCAGGTTGCTGTGTAAGAGAAGGTTTAAGTATACCATGCATTAGTCACTTTTCTTGTTGCTGTGACAACCTAAGGACAAAGGAGTATTTTTTGGTTCATATTTAGAGGATTCAGCCCATCAGGTGGGGAGTCGTGGTGGCAATGACTTGAACCAGCTACTCCCATCACATGTAGTCCGGAAGCAGAGAGACGAATTCTGGTTATCAACTCTCTTTCTCCTTTTCAGTCTGGGACCTCAGTCCACAGGACTGTCCAAAGGTAGAGTCTTCTTATCTCAACTCCACCTAGAAACTCTTCACAGGCATGCCCAGAGATTTATAACTAGGTGATTTTAGATCAAGTTGACAGTATTAAACATCACACATCAAAGTTGTTCATTTCTCCTGGCATACAGTAACCTCCAAGTCAAAAATCAACCAGACCTGCTTCTTCTTAATGTGGTGTGGCCAGCCTCGACAAAAATACCCTCTTCCAGAGTGGAGGCGAGGGAATTTAGAAGTATATTAAAGAATACCAAGATGTGAAAAAACAATAAAATGCAGAAACATATAGGATAGTAATGGGAGGGAATTTCAGTGAGTACTGAAAATTCCCCCGTGTTTTATTTTCCCACAGCTTAATATACCCCTGACTTCAAAAGGTAGGTGTAGAACAAACGGACTGCATTAACATACAATTTGTAAGTCACGGGGTACATTCACAGCTCCTGCCCTTGACAAATGCCCTAGACCAAACACTCTGTAGGCAAACCACTCCCTGGGTGGAATCCCAAATTATTTTCATAAAGGGAAGTGGAACTTAGTTGGAACCTTAGACTTTTGTTTTAGATAGGAACCAACTACTTCCCTATTTCAGGAGCACAAGGTCTGGCAACTAGTCACACCTGTTGACCATAGCCTTGAGAGAGCAGAACTCTGATTTACAACTAGGTGGGCTGTTTGTTAGAGTTAATGAACTAAAAACAAGTCCCAAACTCTCTGACCTTTGACCTCTTTGGGCCTTCACAATGTGGTAAATTAACAGTTCTTTTCTTCCTAATCTCTGGGTTTTGTGACTACGTTCACAAGTGACCCACAATTTTGAGTTCCACTTTCAAGAAAAACTTGCCTTTTCCTAAACACACTTCTTCAGTGGCGAGGTCTCTTGAGCAACGACATTTTCAGAGTTTGAAAATTACTTTACTTTAAGGATTTTGGGTGCCTCATTGAAGGCAATAAGAAGAAAGCAAAAGAAGCCATATTTTGATTTTTTTTTCACCTAAAAATTCCATAACAGAAAAGTCTTGATGACATTGTCTTATGCCTAAGGCATTGTTGCTTTTCTCATTGCTTTGATAAAATGCCTGGCATAAGAGGTGGTGGCTTATTTTGTCTTACTGTTTCCGAGAAATCTATTATGATGGAGAGGGCGTGGCAGATTTCATGGCGGTGGGGTGTGTGTGTGATGGATGTTCCTTTGTTGTTTCATTTGGACCTTTCCTGCCCTAATTATTCAACAATGAGAGGCTATAACATCACCCTCATTTCTACATCCCAAATTCCACTACAGACTTTTGGGATACAAGTAAGAAAAAAAAATATCTGACTCAGATTGGATTAAATGACAAGGTCTACTTGGTTCGTGTAACTGTCGTGTGCAGAGACTCACCTTATCATTAGGGTTCAGCTTCGGCTTTTAGGTTCTTTGAGCTTTCTTTTCTTCCACATGTTGCTATTCCATGTTAACAAAATGACCAGAAAAATTGCAGACATCTCAGAGGCAAATTGCATCCTTGGGAGTTAAAGAGAGAGCCTTTCAACCATGTAAGCCACTCGAGTCACGTGCTTGCCACTGAGTCATTCACTGTGGCCAAGAGACTCAACTGACCAGTTTAGCTCACTGCATGCTCCATCCCTCAAGCTAAAGCCCACAAGTCTGTGGAAGTTGGGGTACATCTCTAGAGAACATCTTTTTTTTTTTAATGGATCAATGAGTTATTTATTTATTTATTTATTTATTTATTTATTAAGTATACAGTATTCTGTCTGTGTGTATGCCTGCAGGCCAGAAGAGGGCACCAGACCTCATTACAGATGGTTGTGAGCCACCATGTGGTTGCTGGGAATTGAACTCAGGACCTTTGGAAGAGCAGACAGTGCTCTTAATCTCTGAGCCATCTCTCCAACCCTTCTAGAGAACATCTTATTTGGAAAGCTTAAGGCATGATTCACAGGAAAGCGTCTGCAACCTTACTTACTCCTTCCCAGTTTTGCCAATGAGCCCTATGCTGTAATATTCAGGGAGGTGGGAAGGAAGCAGTGATATTTACAGAATCGCTGAAAGCTAAAATTCACTGTCTGGGTGTACACGAATCAAAGGCTGCTTCTTCATTTCTTAACGTCTTGTAAATCTCTCTGACACTGGTGTAAACCTCAAAGAGGAAGCACAGTTTAGTAATGGCTAAGGTGGAATTTCCCATAGCTCAGCATGTGGTCTGGAAGCTGTAGTTGGTGGAGAAAATGTGACAGTATTTTTTTTCTGTGTGTGTGTGTGTGTGTGTGTGTGTGTGTGTGTGTGTGATGCTCTCAACAGAAACTGATGCCACCATGAAGATTGCAATGAATTTAATGGATCTGTGAATTATTAGTAACTGGGAAGGGTGCCGGAGAAATGGCTCAGGGATTAAGAGCACTGCCTGCTCTTCCAGAGGACTTGGGTTCAATTCCCAGCACCAACATGGTGGCTTACAACCATCTGTAACTCTAATTCCAGAGGATCTGACTTTACTGAGGCACCAGGCCCACAGTGCACAGACATACATGCAGGCAAAACACCCACACACATAAGAAAAAAATAACTTTTAAAAGCTTCTCCTGGTGAGGGAACCCCACTGAAAATCTTTTTGATGAGTAAGGCATTAGCCGTGACTGGAAATCCACATGAGCACACCCATGACCGTCAGCACGAGAGGAGTGAGTCATTGTTGATACCGTGCTCCTCCCGTTTTTACTGCAGCACACAGAAAGGCTCCTAAGAGGTTCTCTTCAAAAGGGAAAATAAGTTAAAACTTAGGATCTTTAAAAACTCTCAGCTCAAACACAGATATTCGCGGGGATTCTGGAATGAACTCCCATAGCTGTTGAACTGAACCATCCCTACTCCATTCCAACGATTAACATGTCCACTCAAAAACAATTATACTAACTCATGAGAGTGTCCTCAAGAACATCCTTTCTGGGGTGAAGGTGGGCGCTAGTCCTAAATTTCCAACCCTAACTCCCAGTTGCATCATTTCTTAGTATCTTGGAGACAGGATCAGAAATTTTAGGCTAATGAATTCTCTTAGAAGGATATGTACAAGTTCAGCCAAATAGCCAAGAACTTTAAAATACTGAGATATGGGAAATATCTTCATGGCACCAGAAGAACATTTTCTTGATTATGTTGAGCTTGAACTAGAGCACATTTCCTAACTAATAAAGCATATATCTTTATTTGAAGGCTGAAACTGAACAATATGGAGGCTCTGGTTTACTCATCTATTTGTAGTGTACATACGTTTTGCTTGTGTGCATGAAAGTGTGTGTGTAAGAGATATCTGTGTGGCGTATGTAAGTATGCACATCTGTGCATGTGTGTATAGAAGCCAGAAGAGGTCTGTCTGGGGGAGGGGTCCTCCTCTATCACTTTTTCTTTATTCTTTTATGGCGTGATCTCCCCCCAATCTGGAGCTTGTGTTTTTCAGCCTGACTGGCTTCAGCAAGCCCCAGTGATTCTCTTGTACCCATGCTCCCTGTAGCACTGGATTTTCAGGAACATGTGAAACCACATCTAGCTTGTTGCGTGGGTGCTGGGATCCAAACTCAGGTCCTCAGCGTTGTCTATCAAAGGCTACTAATCTCTGAGCCATCGCTCCAGCCCCTGGTTTGCTTGTTGAACGTCTAATTGCAATATCATTTGAAGAACAGTAACCTATTTTGAATGTGCAAATATCCATCGGAACTTTATGAAAGGCATCAGAAAATTATAAGCAGAAGAGGAACCGATTGCAGGCCATTATATGTTTAATGATATGCAAATTCTGTTAAATGAGATCATGATGGCATTACTGTTCTTTAGGGAAGAATGAATTTAAGTAATTCAAAATAACAGATGTCAATTTGCGTGTGCTGTGAGCTAACAATAATGAATTAAAAATTAAAAACTGCACATACATTGAATTGCATTTTGAGTTCTACACAATAATTTTATAATAGCAGGTTCACATGCAAACTGCCTACAGGTGAAGTGCCTTACACGGGGGGGGGGGGGCAAGATCTATCCCTAAATTTTAAACTTATTCACTTTATTTTTATGAGTGGTTTTTTTCTGCATGTATGCTTATGTACTACATGTATACCCTAGGAAGTCATATATGGGCTTAGGATACTGTGGAACTGGGGTGCAGATAGTTGTGAGTTACTACGCAGTAGGTACCTGGGATCAGAAGCCAGGTCCTCTGTAAGAGCAACAAATACTTCTAACCATCAAGCCAGATCTCCAGCTCCTATACCCATAATCTCAGAGAAATTAAACAATTTTGTCTATGTTCTCTTATATGTGGAACTCACTAGTTTTAACTAGCTTGGTAAAAACATTTCTGAAATGGCATTTGTAGTACAAAGAAAGTCAAAGTACCCACAATTCATAGCCTAGCTTCTTAGAAAACAGAGGATACAGACCTATCCCTCCTTTTATTTTCTGGTCACAGGAGGTGTTTGCTTGGATAAGAAAAGGTATCATACGTAGGTCAGGCTTGTTTGTGGGCGATAAAGAACCTGTAAAATTCCGTGGTAGGACACGATTGACCCCTAGTGGTCACAAACAGGACTACCGCCGCTTATCAACAAATGTACTAAGAATCACTTTTGAAAGAGAGGAGAAAAATCTTAACTGCCATATCATTTCCGCCTCTGCCAATATCGGATGTGCTTTTGTGATTTCTAGGTAGTTCTTAAGATCAGGTGCACCCAGATAATGTAAGTAGTACTACACAGCTTATCTCAGTGTGCTCCATCTTTATTTTATAAGAAGGACCAAGAATGAAATTACAGTGCTCAAATGTCCTAAAAACAACAACAACAGCATGGAATGGGCTGGGTTTTATGCTAAGAGGAGAGAATACTTTGAAAATACATCTGGCTGTCCTAGATGCGAGACATTGACTGCTCCTTCCACTAGTGTCTACTTAGGAGATGTAAATGAACAACTTACTTAGGCCTAAATTTTCCAGAACAGTATAAGAAAAAGAATATACATTTTCTTAAAACAACCCCTTCTAGGGGAGGAGAGAGGTGGGAGGTGGGGGAGAGTGTAGAGGAGCGGAGGGAGGAGAGGCTGTGGTCAGGGTATATGGCACGAGAGAAGAATAAACAAAGAAAATATTTATTTTTATTATTTATTTATTAAGACATGGTACAAAAGAAAATTTTGTGTCTGAGGGAGAAAAAACATCTGTGACTGAAAACATCTCAATATATACATTGTATATATTTTAGTTTTGTTTAATGTGTTGAATAGAAAATAAAACGTGGGGAGAAAGAAAGAAACAAAAAAAATCCTGTTTAAAAAAAAAAAAACAAACCAAAACTGATAGTCACTTTCAGTGAGAAAAAGGAAAGCAGGAGTACGGAAGAAAAATATTTAAAACGTTTCCCTCAGCTGCTGACTGCTAAACAAGAAAATTAAATGAACCCAAAGTGCGCATAACCTTAGATGTTAAAAAAAAGATGACTTTGTGTTTTGTTAGTTGGTATTAGACATTATACAAAAAGGCACAAGCTTGTGCTAAATTGGCTTACAGGGATTATTTTTTTTTCTATCTGTTTTCATGAGATGAAGCAAGTTTGATGGTTTTGTGTCTATGTATAGTTCTGTCTCTGCCAGAATTCTTTTGATTTCATAATGGGTTCCCACATAGACAAGGCTATGATCTCTTATCACAAAGCCTTCTTGGGTCAGCAGTGCTACAGTAGCAACTGTTACCATAGCAACTGGGATGGGTTTCCCTAGGAGAGAACAGGGCCCTGATCGTGGATAAGAGAATGACGAGTATGGGATCAGGTAAAAAGAAGCACCCAGAATGAGAGAGATGATAGAGAAAGCTAAAGAGATGCCCGTGTGCTCTGTATCATGGGTTATATTTGAAGTCAAACTCATCCCACTAAAATAAATAAATCACCAGCTTAACAAAGTCGACAAGGTAACTGGTGAGTAGTGACTTATTTAATCATTATCCTAAAGGGGAGGCTCCCAGAGTCCTTGGCAGAGAGAAAAGGGATACAAATGCATCACTTTGCACACAAAGATTTGCTACAGGTGTTCTCAGGGAGATAATGTTTATAATTTGTACAGAACAAGGAGTTAATTCCTATATCTTTTACAATTCCTTCCTTCCATAAAGATTTCCCAGATAAGGCAGGGAAAGGGGTGACTAAAAAAACAAACCACCCAAAACAATGAAAACCAAAACCTCAAAGCAAAGAAACCCCACCTACAGGTAGACTCTTCTCTGGCTTGCCAAAAATGTACATGCTGTTAAAAGATATCATTTTGAATCCGAAAACCAAACAAAAAAGTTGTATATGCAAATACATTAAAATGGATGTCTAGCCGTATGTTGATGCCTTCAGTGTGTCTCCTCGGGGGTGGGGATTGCCCAGGAACTGGCACCATTGAGAATTTCCCACAGACCCAGAAAATACGAAGGACCTTGGATTGCCTTAATGTCAGTGTTTAAGCATCTGGAGAGTATAACAGCAGTGCCCAGCTCCAATTGGTTCTCATTGCTGTAATCTCCTCTTAGGGTCCTATGAAGTACCTTCTACTTCTTAGGTGGCTGTCCACAGTCCTGATGAGAATAGGTGTAACTAAAAGCAATAAGCAGCTCGTAGCAATGCCCACTGTTCTCCTGCCTACCTGGTGAAGACAGATGATGTCATGAATCACGGATGTAGCTGCTGACAAAACACCCAACACAGAAGATAAAAATAAGTTGTTTTGTCTTTTTCTTTTTCTTCCTTTCCTTTCCTTTTCTTTCTTTCTTTCTTTCTTTTTTCTTTCTTTCTTTCTTTTTTGGAGTCAGGGTTTCTCTGTGTATCTCTGGCTGTCCTAGAACTCACTCTGTAGACCAGGCTGTCCTCAAACTCACAGAGATCCCTCTGCTTCTGCCTCCCAGAGTGTTGGGATTAAAGGCATGTGCCTTCATCTCCTGGCTTAAAGAAGTCTTAAGAGCAGGAGCTACCACTGTTCCTGCATTTTGTAGAAAGCAAGCTTTGGGGAAATCATTGCAAATTTCCCAACAACTGGTCAGTAAGAGAATTGGCTTTATCAAAAAGTACTGGGTAATTAAAGCTAGAAATTCTTTTCCCTCCCAGGAAGACTGTGGGCCTCATGGGAAAATCTTAATGAGGAGCTCAGGAAGTCTTATTTAAAGATTCAAGGGTTAACTTTTCAGTGGGGATTGCATTTAGCTGTGTCTAGAGTGCTCTGTTCTAAGTTATATGAGAAACCTCCTGACTTCATCATCGGCCCTGCTCACAGGTTGCTAGCAGGTTTTAATAGTCCGAATTTCGGTAAATTAACTCTACAATCTGCTAAATCAATGTTTTAGTGTTAATGATCTAATTATAATGTTTCAGTC
Organism: Microtus ochrogaster; assembly: GCF_000317375.1. Lineage (NCBI taxonomy): Eukaryota > Metazoa > Chordata > Mammalia > Rodentia > Cricetidae > Microtus > Microtus ochrogaster. The sequence goes on along the minus strand of NC_022009.1, from coordinate 34,255,138 downwards.
AGTGGTAGTGCAAGTTTGTGTTTGTTGTGTCTCTTTCAAAACCAACTGAAGAAAAATCCTAAGCAAGTCTCTATAACAGTAATTACTATCTGAATTTTACTTCCAGAAGTATAAATAGTGATAAAACTCTCATCCCCCATTTTGACCTAAACCCAACAGCTACATTAATTTTTCATGCATAAAGAAAGAAATTATTTTAAAAACTCTTTTTAAATTATCATAAAAGGCTAAGTCAAGTCCAGAAATCAAGTCATGATTCTGGGTTCAAGGTCTGGATCTTTGTGGTCTTGAAGTCACTTAATCTACCTCTGAATTTTCATATGCATCCAAGATGTTATTTCTGGACTTTTTACCTTTAAATGCATTTTTAGAGACCACCAATAACTTAACCAAAAATTAACTAAGTAGTTCAAATGATTTTAGCTACTCTTCATTTGAATACTGTGTCTTTAGTCTTAGAATGCAGACAGAATGAATTAACGCTATGACAGCATTTTGAGCAGAAAAATGCAATGCACAGTGCCTGGATATATGGTACCAAGGCAAGGTAGCTTTCTATTGTCTGCACACGGAAGACCAGTAATAAACTACTGACTGCCACATACGCACACATCCTGCTGTGAACATATCAGTCCTTGTGATCATCATGCTTTTGTTTCATGATGTGCAGCTCCAAAGTGGTATAGACACTTGCTAGCTGATCATTTCTGCATAAGGAGAAAGAATATACAGGAAAGAGAAGAAGAGGAGCAAAGGGAAAAGTAGGGTAGGAAAGAAACCTTCAAAAATTCTTTGGTTACAAAAGTGGCTACCCAATGCCTACCTACAGCTAGGCAGATTAATTCCACATTGAAGATTTGAAAGATTATACTGTATCAAGTTCTTACATATTCTAAGTCAAAAAGAAAGCCTAACGGGGGGGGAGATGTCTATAAATATCTATTTGTCTGGATGGAAACTTTTATCAGTTCCAACAATCATGTATTCAGCTATAAATGTAAAGAAATCAAGATCAAACTACAAAGTCCATTTTCTTTTGCATCCCTCAGTGACTCAGTACCCAAGTCCATGTAAACTTCATGAAGGTTCTTGAGAACGTTTCTTTCACAATCCCAGAATTTAATGGAAAAATCCCAGTCTATGGAGTGGCATCAATATTGCCGATGAATTAATTAGAAATAGCGTTCAGCAGTTCCATGTGTTAGGTACCGGTTTATAGAGATGAGAAGACTGGTGGCTGACAGTATGAAATTCCAAAGACAGAACAACAAGAGGAAAATTATAACCATCAGAGAGAATGGCCACTGATTTAAAGACCAACACTCCTACATGCCTCTGAGGGGAGAGAATTTCTACCAACAAGGATGGCGCCAAGTCTTTAGAAAATGGTACATTTTCATACCTTATTTAATGAAAGTCAATGTAGGAGTTGTACAATGTACCTTTAAAATACTTCTACTGGGGTAGAATAAAGTATTCACTCAGAACACCTGGTCCTCTTCTACCAGATTTACTTTCAAAAATGCCGCTTTTATTGTATAATATCATGTAACTTAACCTGCCTTCATCTTTTATGCTATAATCTCTAATTCTATGGTATCTCTTGTGGACACAGAAATTACTTCCTTTTTTTGTCCTTGTGATCTATTGTGTTTCCTGGTACACAATTTTAATATGTTCCACATATCGGCTCTCCCTGTTTCAGTCACAAAACAATATAGAATTGGATCTGCGACGCAGTTTAGACTTGTCAGAGCCACTGTGATTCGGTATGCTGTGAACGTCTGCTTTCCGGACTTGTCGTTCAAGTTCATATTGCGCTCCAAAATGCAGCGGATGAGCACCATCACGTGGAAGGGCGTGAAGCATAGAACGAAAGTCAACGTGATGCCTGCAAGCAGCTTTATGATTCTTCTCTTCTCGCTGCTCTCCGTGGCTTGGTTGTGCTGCACAGCTCGGTAGACTTTATGGTTGCAGATCATGATGGTGACCAAAGGCAGCGCGTATCCCATGCACGTCCTGAACAGGTTGAGGTCTATCTGCCAGGTCTCCAGTGGGTATTTGTCGTAACACAGGGTGAAGTGCGACTTCTCCGCAGCACAATATTCAACGCTCATTTCATCTTTCCACAGGAGGATGGAGTTAAAGATGGACTCCAATATCCAGATAGACAGGCTGCTCATGAAGGCAAATCTTCTCGTTCTCAGAAAGGAAAACTTCAGCGGGTAGACAACTGCTAAATAGCGGTCCAAGGCAATGCAGGTGAGGAACGCCGTGCTGCTGTAGAAGTTCATGTACGTGAAGAAGACACTTCCTTTGCATAAGGCTGGGGAGAACGTCCAGTTGTCTTTATTCCAAGTGTAATTGATCCACAGAGGCAGCGTCAACGCGTACAGCAGATCTGACAGTGACAAACTGAAGAGGTAAATTCCTAGCTCGTTTTCCTTCTTTGCTTGCAGAAAGGATACACATAAAGAGCCAAGGTTGGCCGGGACGCTGACTATAAACACAAATATGTAGACTACTGGGAACAAATAGTGATCTAGGTCATGCTGTTCTTCAACACACGTGCTGTTCATCGTCATTGTTCGGCAGTGGCGGTTACATTACTTCTTAGGCGGTGAACAGGAAAGGAAGCCTTGCCTCGTTGTTAAGGTTTCAATGTTAATTTTTTGGCTAGGAGTTTCTTTTTTCTTTTAGATTTTCCTTAGTTTTTGAAGTTCTAATCAATTCACCAATGCATTCAGAGAGTGATTGTAAATCAAATGTTCACATAGACTGTCACCACCAGAAGTCAGCATCCGCGCTCCTGGAGGTGACTTAAAGCCGTGAACTGAGTTTAACCACTAGAAGTCTTCACGCTCAACGTCATGGGCTGTTTAGCTTTCTTGAAAGGTCACACCCTCTCAGTTTGCCCTTTTGGATCTTACAGGAGATGGGAGATTGGTGCAAATATGAGCACGTGGGTTTTATTTTCATGCACTCTGGCATTCTTTCCAAAGTGTCACGCTTCTGTAAAGAAAGATGAAGTAAGACAGGTTAGATACTTACAAGATATACCACCCCATTGCTGTCATGGTTTCCAAGCAGCCATCTTTCATTTATTGAAAATATAAAATATTTTCAATTGAAAAATGCTATTTAACTAAAGCAATTAATGAACTTTAGTAATAAAATCAAACTGAGATGTTTTACCTATTTCAAATAAGAATTTCTCAAAGGAGGCTAGCTCATAGAGAATTATATTTCTCATCAGACAACGCCTAACAACCAGAATGAAAGTTTGTTAAACATTTAAAGTCATTTTGGTGGCTAAATGTAGAAAATTCAGTTATTTGGCTGTGATGAGAAAATGCTTTTTTTTTTTTTGCTTTGGAGTGTATGTAAACTACATGGCTACATGATTTGCAGGTTTCAATTTAATATACAACATCACTATAAGGCACCATAGTTCACTGAGCTTTAATACACAGTTAGACAGCTTCCCCCTCTCTTCTGTTTTTTATGGAATGTGGCTCACTGTGCCTCACTTTCATTCCATAAAGGAGGGGACAGAACCACCTCAATTCTGAGAGAAGGTTGTGATGACCGACTTCCATCCTCAGAGCTGGTTAGCTCTGGGGCTCATTCCTTCGTAAAGTGACAATGACATAGAGAAATGGTCCTCATTCCTTTGCTGGTGGGGCCAATTGGTAGTTTGGATGGTTACTGGCTGACTGAGCGTGTCCAGTTTGTAAAACTGTCAAGCTGTACACTTGATTTGAACAGGTTCAGTTGTAAAAATCGATTTAACTATGTGCTTAGTATATAGTCTTCTGTCTGCATGAATACAATATTGTAGATAAAAGGAGAAGGGGTGGACTCAAACTGCTGTGGTGACTGGGCTGGAAAGTATCTTGACAACACGTTTAGCACAGAGATGGTCCACACAAGTCTTCCTAAGAAATTAATTTACTTCCTTTTTTCTTACATGAAAATTGGTAAAATTAATAAAAAAGCATTTAAACAGTCATGGAAAGATTCACAGAAGGTAAGGGTTTACTAAACAAAAAAAGAGTTCTTGACATCTAGAAGAAATGAACAAATACACATGTAACACAAAACGTGTATTTAATCACTTTTAAGAAGTAAAAAAGATGGAATCAGAACACATGAGGAATGAAGAGAAAGCAAAACAGCAGTGGAGGATGATAGCTCTCTCCCGTAATTCCAGTGTTTGGGAAGCTGTGGCTTAGGGATGACGATGAATTTGCAAACAGCCTGGGCTATAGAATGAAACCCTGACTCAAAAGCCAGGGAGGGAGGAGAGGGATGGAGGAGAGAGAAAATGTTAAGATCTGACTAGCCAGATTTTCTTTTAAAATTAGAAGAATTTTTTTTTTAAAAAAATGTAATAGTGAAAATTCCTTAGAAGAGGACAATAGTACTTAAAGCTAAAGAGATCGAACAAAATTATCAGTGTAAAAGAAATAGGAAAACATCAAAGATACATGGAGAGTAAACAGAAAAGGTCAATGCATGTGCAACTCGAGCTCCAGGAAGGAGGTAAAGGGAGGTCAGTGAAACGCAGTGTTCACAAACATCGCGGCTGATTGATATCTAGAACTGATCAGGGCCACGGATCCCTCTGACTTGTGAAGCTTAGGAAGTGTCAAATGGGGCAAAGTGAACTGTTGGTACTTAGGCACACTGTGCTCAAACTGAAGAAACTAAAAACTAAGGGGAGAAAAGGGCCAGGGAAGAGAGATGGCTTATGTACAAAGGATACATTTCAGGCTGATAGAACCAGATGACACATTCATGTCTCTGTGTTCCAAGAAAATGGATGTTATCCTATCATTATATTCCCGATGGGATTAAACTGCCAGACCTGAAGCAAAACCTAGACATTTGCAGGTAACTATCACTCGGGAAATCTACTCCTATTTCTTGAAGAACCCTTCAAAGGCTCTCGACGAAGACAGAAAGTGACACTCTGAACCTCAGGAAGGACTGCAAAAGCCTGCTAAGGACGGGACTTTCATCAATGGCAGCAAGCACACCCTTGGGGGGGTTCACACATCTGAGGGAAAACACCTAAACTATAAAAGTCTCCTCTCTTGAGACAGGACCAAGAATAGGAGGATGGGGCAGAGGGGGGCCTCTTTTTTTTGTGTGTTGCTAAATAAATATAGGTTTTTCTCCACAAAAGCATAAGACAGATAAAATTATTTAGGGAGGTTTTAGAGTTCTCAATAGAATTAATTTCTTTAGTTATAAACACACTTCCTGCCTTCTGAGAGCCACCACTTGTCGGGATGGCTAGATGAAGCAGATAGATCTTATCTGCTCTGCAACAGAAACAGCATGAGCTTGTGCTTGCCTTTTTCAAGGCTCTTCCAAGTTTGTTTCCTCCCACCTAAGTTAGTATTGCCTGATAGGGTTGCCTTTCAGGCCAAGAACCTAGCTCACGGAAAGCCATCTGTTAATGTCAGCAATGCTTTCTCTCCCTCCTACAGCAAGAGCATCACCGGGTAGCCTAGGGACTTGGTATGTATGATGCCAAGCATTGCAAGCGGCACCTGTTCATCCAATAGAAGTGCATCCAAAAGTTAATGGGATATAAACAAACCGTATTACTTCTGTATCTTTCCCAATATCATTTATACAGCATTAATGGAATTTTAAGAAATAATTTTTGCCACCCTCATTGAAAATATGGATGATATCAACTTAAACCTTCGGAAGTGCCCAAAAGACAATTTACAGACTAGCTCTAAAAATAATTTAAAAAAACGATGACATAGCTCAAAGCAAACTGATCTTACACAGGGTTCCAGAGGTATTTGCTTTCACCTGTGAGCTTGCTTGCTGCTTACTGGGTCTCCACGTGTCTCTGGCACTATGACAGTTACTTATTAACAAATAGTTACAACTGATGCTTACTGACATTGGAAACAAAATTTCCTAACCTCAGGCGATTCCTGATGAATCTAAAAGCTATTCCCAGACCCTCTGCCCTGGTGAGGAAATAGAAGTAGGCAGCTATACCATAGCCCAGGGTGGCAGAGATTCTTCCGGAACCATCCCAGTGTCCCAATGGCTGCATCCGGAAGAGAAGGCTGAGCACACACAGTCTCCTTAGCTCTACCCATACCTTCTCCTGACTGGTTCTAAGGTTGAGACCTGACATCCCCTTACCACTCCTCAAAGTAGAGGAAACCATGTGTCTTCCTCATTTTCATCTCACTTACAAAGTTTCGTCTTATATTCACAAAACCCCAACCCAGATAAAAACGCCACGAACACGGCTTGATCGCTCTGCCCGGTATGCTATGTACTTTGATCTCTCGTTCTAGCCCTTAGTGTCATACTCACCCGTTTCGGGAGTGATGCTTCTCTTGAGCGAGGAGGCTGGCAGATCTGCTTGTATCAAGAAGAGAAACCAGTTGTGTTGTGGGGACAGGAAATTGCACTCATATTTTGTCATAAACCAATGAGGAAGCAGCTTCTTAATGAGAAGACTTACATTATCTGAGTTCAAACAAAAGGATCCCTTCAGTACTTTAAATGATGTTTGGGTCATTTATTGTGGGGCAATTTTCTTAACTCATTTTTCTTTGTCTCTTAATTATACTTGTATACTTCCATGTATGCTTTTCTCTTTTTCTGTATACGTATGCGTGCGTGTGTGTATGCACACGTGTGTGGGGTGCAGGTGTGTCGCCTGTGTGCGTATTTTTTGGAAGCCAGAAAAGGATGTCCAGTGACCTGCTTTGTTTTTCTCTCTGCCTTGTTTCTTTGAGTCAGGGTCTCTTCTTGATTCTGGAGGTGGACTAGTGGCTAGCAAGCTCCAGCAACCTTCCTGCCTCAGCTCGACCCACTGGGCTGGAGTAACAGGCATGCACATAGCTATTACGCACTGGGATCCCAGCTCAGGTCCTCACGCTGTGCAGCAAGCACTCTTACCCACTCATTCATCTTTCCAGACTCTGATAGTTATGCTTTACTTAATAGGATGAGTCGCAACTATTCAATCCATTCTTACTATACAGTGACTGTGTGGGTATCTACGTATTACCCAGAAAGGAGCATATTACCACGAAAGAGATAACCACATAGTTACAACATAGATACAACAGGAGCATAGATAAGCACTTCTAGATAAACTTGAAAAAGCATGTGAGTCATTTGGATGTGTGAGAACGGAGAAGATGCCGTGAACCCTATTTGGGGTGTTTTGGGTTCATGGAAATAAAACAAGAGGCATAGTGGTGGTGGTGAATACTATGGTTTACTGGCAAAAATGGCTGTGGATATGCCTGGGCCAGGAGAGCCACCTTTGTGAATCCCTTCTTCTTCTGGGGTACTAATAAGATTAGATGTGTAGTATTTGATTACAGAAACATTTTCTCTTCTAGTAACCCTCTGAGAATAGAAAACAGTGATGGCTAAAAGCAACCGGAGCGACTGACTCAGGCAAATAGATAACCATGAAATTTGAAAATTTGTTTGTGAGTGATACAGATTATTATTTTTAAAAGCTAATGCAGTACTTTAAGAAGGTGACTCTATACAGTGGTTTAACACAAAATGAAATCAAGTTTCTAGAACATCCTACTTCTGAGAAAAGTTAAGAGATTTTTTTTAAGCTCTCCCCCAATAAAATTTACAATTAGAAATGAGGGGAAATTATTTTTGAGTATGGAATTAATTTTTAGTGGAAAATTCTGACTTATTTTTAGGCTCTAGTCAGGATACATTGTCTTGGTTGGTAGATGGAAGAATGGAATTATGGGACACAGCCATTTTTTTTTTTTATCTTGGAGTAACTAGGGGATATCAGGAATGTGAAAGCTTTTGAAAGTCTTTTTACATGTCTCTAAGAATAATAAAAATATGCCTGACTTTGGTGGCACACACCTTTAATCCCAGCATTCAGTAGGCAGATCTCTGAGTTTTGATACCAGCCAGGCTACAGTTCCATTGCAATCAGGGATATTCAGAGAAACTATCTAAACACACACACACACACACACACACACACACACACACACACAACAAATGAATAATTTAAAATGAATTTGTAAAGCACTCAAGAGTTTGTAAATACCATGCACCAACCGAAAACCTCAGGGTATACTGTCATTGAGATGATAAAAAGTGTAGGTAAAATGTCAAAACTGAATGGCCAAAGGCGTCAGGGGCAGTGCTGGGGGTGGCTGATTCAATGCAGTGCTCCCCTGCATCCATAGGGATCTGAGTTCGAGTCTCAGAACCAATGTCACCAAAGCCCAGTGTGGTTATACATGATTGCAATCCCAATATTAGGAAGGTAGAGACAGGCAGTTCCTGGTTAGGCAAAGTCTGTCTTAAATTTTTTAAAAAAAAGAAGAAAAAAGCAAAGGTTGATGGTGCCCGAGGAGCAATTTCCAGGATAGCCATCAGACTGACACACACACCTGCATACATGTACACACATATGTGAATCTGCACACACATACATATACTTACATGTACCTACACACGCCTACAGAAAAAAGGCTTAAAATTTACCAAAAAGAAAATAATTTAATAATAATAATTTCTGTTTAGTCATAACTACAATCCTAACTATTGTTTTCTATTTCGTGAATCACATCTAATTTTACCTCGATAGACCCTACTTCTGTTTTTAGAGAAAGAGCATTTTCACATCCATGTCAAGTTATCTATGTACTTTCCTCTTCAGAAAAAAAAAAAAAAAGAGGATGTAGTTGGAGAATGTGAAATACAAACTTTCACTTCTGCTTAAGTAAGGAAAAAATGTTGCTTACTTCACACAAGGAGACCTTCACCAACTTTTATGGATTCTGCACCTTGTTTAGTTAAAAATATGGCAGTATCATATTTTAATTATAGGGATATTTAATATGAGTAGTTAGACGTTTCAGAGCCCTGAGATGCCGAGGTATTTTAATGTAAAGGTCAATGAACAGTTATTGAGAACAGAGAACACTGGCTTTGCGGAGTCCGAATTCTTGACCAGTCAGGTTTCTTGTCTTCTGAGATCACAATGTGGGCACCTGACATTGGCCAGAGGCAGCACATTGGGCTTGAACTAGGAAACAAGGCAAAAGAATGTGGACCTGCTGGATTAGGACTTCTCCATGGGTAGACAGCGGGGAGGATTATTCTGGTGATGAAGGCTCCTGTTGTTGTATTGAAGCTGCCTCCTTTGTCTGCTGCTATTCCCAAGGAGAAAAACAGCAAGTAAATAAGGCAGGATCCTGTTCAGACATCCCGCTTCGTATTCTCATCTTTACTTCTTTTTACATACATAGCCTCAGTTAATCATTTTGTGTCGGTTGCCTAAAGAGAAAAGATTCTTGGCACCAAGGGGAAAGCCTATGGATTGAGTTTCAAAAGGGCAAACGAAGGAAAGGAAAGGAAAGGAAAGGAAAAGATGGGGTTCTGGGCAGCTTGGGAGGAAAGCTGCTGAGATACAGTGAGGGTTTTATCCAAACTCAGATGTGATAGATGCCTAAAGTACAGGCCTTTAGAAATTTAAGTATGAAGAAATGAATATAGGTTAAATGCTTACACTAATTACATACTGTGATGGTGATATTTTTGATATCCGGGGTTACACAAAATCCACCCTTGAAGTTAATGTCCTGTTTTAACATGAATGTGGCTGATAGCAAAGATCAAATGATGCCTGTTTGCTGTTATCTCTGTTGGGCCATATCCTACTGGATGTTGAAATAATCTCCCTCTTGAACTGCGTTGTGGTTTAAACACGAAATGTTTTGCAGAACCTTATGTGTTTGAGTGCTTGGTCCCCCTCTGGTGGTGCTATTCGAGGAATGTTGTGGAAGCCGTAGACGTTGGAGCCTTGTTGAAGGAAGTAGGCCAGTGAAATGGGCCTTGATTTTGTCTAGCCTGACCCCACTTCCTGTTCACTGTCTGTTTCCTGGTGGCAGACACAATGTGACCAGTGACACCCATCACCCCCTGATGCCATATCTTCTCTATCATGATGAATTAAAACCTCTTAAACCCTAAGACAAATAAACCCTTCCTCCTCAAGTTGCTTCTTGTTAGTTATTTGGTTACAATGATAGAAAAAAAATTAAAAAGTCACTAACATATAAACTGCTATTTTCTTCATGCCTAGGCACTAGGTAGACTCTTAAATTCCTCTCCTGGCAGGAGTGTGGAAAAAAGATACTGACAATATCAAAGAGAGCAGACAAACCACAGATCCAGCCAGAAAACCCCTGGCTGTCTACTGCTTGAGCAAATGCATACAGTAAACACGGCTGACAAATGAACTACAGGTAGAGGAGGCAATTTTCAAAGTGGGGAAACTTGTTGTGATGATCACAGTAGCCAAGGTAATATTCAGCCAAGGTTCTTAGCTGCAAACAACAGAAACTGTGGCCACCTGCCACAGAAAGTGACCTGGGAAGCTGTCAGGGTGTGGTCCATGAATGATGCAGAGCCCTAAGGATGTGGCTTAAAAAACTGCTTAGAGACAAAGAACAGAAAACCCCATCACCAGACCTGGGCTTTCAGGTTAGGATGCTGCTGACCCCACTGTGCAGGGAGTCTCTGTGGCACCACCTCCCCTGGATTCCTGGGGTTCCAGTGTGATTTCTCCACTCTGTAATTTCTGGTCACTCTTCCAATGCCAAAGGGCAGTTTGGACTGACTGAAGGAGTCTGGTGACCCTGTTGAAAGCAGGAAGACGGAGACTCTCGTTTCTTCATTCTCGAAGGAGGCATCATCTGCCTCCCAACACTCTTACCATGGGGATTTAGTGATATGTCTGGATGATTATAGAACCAAAACTCAGAGCCAAAGCAAGGCTGGTGAAATGCCTCGGCGGGTGAAGGTGATCACCAGAGTGCTTGATGACCTGAGTTCAATCCCTGGGACGCATGTTGAAGGAGAGAACCTCTGGCCTCCATGTGTGCACAGTGTCAGGGATGGTCAACCCCTCAAATAAATAAGCATCTAATAAAAAAGGTATAGAAAAAAGGATAAACAGCATTAAAACAAGACAACACAAAAAAGTGCACCCAGTTCTCACTCAGTAATAAATCCAGACCAATACAAGAACAGAAACCTATTTATTTCTGGATTTGCTGAGATGTGAGAAAGGAGGAACACTTGTGTACTCTCAAGAAAATGCTCTGTGGGCAATGTACAATTTATTCCACAAGGTAGACTCTTCCCTCCAAACCATTTTCACTGTTATCTAATGCTCCGAGTTAGCAGATTTCCATCATGTATTAAAAAATAATGTAGTTAAAAAATGATTTGGTGTTTTGCCTACATGTATGTCTGGGCACCAGTTGCATGCCCAGTGCCCATAGAGGCCAGAAGAGATTGTCAAATCCTTTGGGATTGGAGTTACAGATAGTTGTGATGCACCACTGGGAATTGAGGATGGGTCCTTGGAAGAGCAGTCATTAATCCTGAGCCATCTCTTTGGTTCCCATTATGTGTGTCATATATATACATAAACTTTATGTGTACGAGTGTGTCTGTGTAAGTGCATGCACACACATGCGAGTCATACATATGTGTGTCATATATAATATATATCTTATAATACATATTACATATATTTAGATGATGTTCACGAATATGCCAGTGTGAGTGCATGCACACACGTGTGAGTCTGCATGCTTATAGAGAGAGGGCAGCCAGATAAGAGCATTTGATGTCGAGGCACAGGAGTTACAGCCGTTTATTGATGCCAGACTTTCTAAAAACTCCAAACTCTAGCCCTTCTGGTTTCTGTATGTAGTGCTCCTAACCTGGAGCCATCTCGCCAGGCCCACAATCATAGAGTTTTTGATGGAAGTTGATTTTCAAGCCCCTGTTGCTTTACAATTGCAATCAAGCAACTATATCCAGAGTCGAAAGAGCAGAGCAACCAGCAGATATTACAGGATGACTGTGAAGAGACACATCTTCACATCCTGTCACACACTGGGGATGGCTCCGAAGAACGTTTCCAGCTCCGTTAGTGAATACTTCAACTTATCTCTTTATTTGACTGGTGACCTTTCAAAAATTTAAAATCAAGAAATACATGCTGAATATATGTATATATATGTTTATATATACATATGTGTGTGTGTGTGTGTGTTGGACACTGCTTAGAAAGTGTATGTGCGTGTGTGTGCATGCATGTGTGTGTGTGTGTATACACAGTATGGAACAATAGCTGCAACAGACTGTTACAAAACTTAATCAGCACATTTTCTTAGAGGGCAAGATTGCTCATCTTTTCCAAAAGATTGTTTTTTCTCTTGTTTTAACTTATAAAATAGGTTTATAGGGACAGAAATAGGATGCACAGGAATACTTCTGATTGAAAGCATTTAAAATAACACATTTGAGAGCATGTTTGGAGGTTCTAGCAGGAGAGCGCAGCCACTTGCATATCCTTGACCAAAGACCTGTCCTCTATTCGGGGAAGGTCGTCCTCTTCAACCGAGTGCACAGCTTCCAGAGCGACACACATGGAGTGGTGAGGGAGGAAGGAACACCTGCCTAGCCTGCCAGATCAGCCGAATCAACCCTGGAGATCAATGGGGTGACAGATGTGGCAGCCAGGTTGCCCTCACATCCTAAAATAACACATTTGAAATGTGTGACCTTTGACCTTCCTCTCCCAGTCTTATCCCATTGATCCTGAATCCATACACATGAGAGAAACTAAACATGAATGCTTTTCTAATAATCGTGATTTCTCTTCATCTCATACAGTGGATTTCCTTTTCTACTTTGTGTACGTGTCTTTTTTTTTTTTTTAATAGAATGCTTTCTTGTTGGTTTCCTGAGATTAGATTAGAGATCTAAAACAACAGCTGGTTTCTTTGATGCATGAACTGTAAATGCTTCCTGGACGGGTGGAGCAGGGGTGGCCGGAAGCTACCTGTTCTCTTAATGGTTTCCGTGTCCTCTTCTCCCTAGTTCACACATTGCACACCATCTGTGCCTGTGTGCCAAGGAAAAGCCGGAATGGGGTATGCTGCAGGATGGCAGATGCTGGGTGCTGGCGTTATCTTCCTCCTTTCAGGTTTGTGGCATGAGTTCCAGGTTCGGTGAGAGACCCTGCCTCAAAAAATGAGGTGGAGAGTTGGGGATGTTCCTCAGTAGGTGAGAACACTTACTGCATCAGCATGGGGACTCGGTTCACACCTTCAGCACCTGCATCAAAAGCTGAGGATGGCAGCAGGCACCTGAAATCCCAGTGCTGTGGAGGGTGAAGGAGACAGGTGGATTACTGGGGCTTGCTGGGTCAGTCCGAAATCCCACCTCAAGGTCATGATAGAGCAAGCCACCCGAAGACCTACTCTGGCCTCTTCAAGGATTCAAGTGCATATCCTCAAATATGTGTGCATATCACACACACACACACACACACACACACACACACACACACTCGTATAAACACACACACTCGTACAAACACATGCATATGCACACACCTACACATCTAAAGAGGTGGAATGAGCAAAGTTCTTGTCCAGAAAGAACCTAGAGATATCACAGCAGCTCATAAAGTCGATTATGGGATTTCCAAGTGATTCGATTTTACCCTTTCATAAAATTTCCTATAATTGTGTTTGTGGTGGTTAATCTTCACTATCAACTTGACTGAATTTAGAATCACCACAAAACACACCTCTGGGTGTGTCTATGAAGTTGTTTCCAGAAATGCTTTTATAGAAGACTCACCCTGAATGTGGTTTGGCACTGTAGACAGGGGGGGGGGGATGGGTCCTGGACAGAGCAAAAAGGATATAAGCGAAGTGCCAGCGTTCAGCTCTCTCAGCTTCCTGACTACAGATGCTAACTACCCAGGTGCCACAGGGTCCTGCTGGCATGACTTCCCTGCCAACTGGGAGCCAAGATAAACCCTTCCTTCCCTGGCTTAACCACTTTGCTAAAGTAACGAGAAAGGTACCCAAGAGAGCAGTCCTGAAACACAGATTTAGCTTTGTCCTTAAGGAATGACACAGGAACAATGTAACTTCCAACAGAGATAATTACGCTAATGCTCACGTTGCCCCTGTCTTCTCTTTGCCATTCTGGTGTTTTAGGAGCTTAGATGGGAACTCAAATGATTCTATGCTTCCCAGTAAAGGAAATTTGAGAGGAAAAAAAATAATTTTCTCTTTAGTCTCTCACTCCCTAATTTTCTATATCAGGGGAACCAGAATTCCCTGGTTAGGGAATTTACAACGTCCCTAACGTTTAGGGTTATCTCCTGGAATCAGTTTCCTGACAGTGGGTCAAGGAAGTAGACATTTACCTTTGCCATCTTTGGGTCCTGGTTGGGCGTAAGAATCAAACTGATGTGAAGAAGTAGGTGGAAGAAGCTTACAAGTTCAAGTTACGGGACACAGAGTCATACCCTAAGAAAACACCTCTTCCCCCAAACAGGTCAATGACTTATAAGCTGAATCAGAGCACGAAGTAGCTGGGGTTTGTAAGATATGGTCATGCAGAGGGGTCAGCAGTGGTGTCCAACCTTTGCTATTGTGACACTCTGTTGTCAGCTGCAGACTTCACACTTGATGTCTGCACATTTGAGTGTTTTCTCTTTGAATCATGAACAGTCTCATAATGTTTTGAGTTAGGTATATGCATAACTTTGTGGTGGGCTGCTTTACAGCTAACATCTGCTACATGTGGTCTGCAGGCTCAGGTTCGGATGTACCTGGTAGGGTATTTAACTGGCTAGAGAGTGAACAGGAAGGTAAGGGTTACTGTAACAAGAACCGGCAAACAGTGCTGCTTCTTGATAGTTTAGTCACGGCGTCTTTCGTAAGTGACTTTCATATTCCTTTAAGAAACAGAATAAAGGTCAGAGTATCGTGGACCTATTGTATTGTTTAGCTCTTCTAATTCAAAATAGTCAATATGTTATGGCAACATTTTGTGGTGGAGTAATCATATTCTTAACTCCTTTAAGGCTAAAAGCCCTGGATATAGCAGAGTGCTTAATCAAATAGAAAACTTTGCCAGTTAGCATTTGCTAAGTGCTCCTCAGTGGCTATTATCTTACTTTTATTTTATTTAATCCCAGGTTCCCTGATTTGCTGTTCTTGTTGGTTTAGAAAAGTTCAGAGTCCTAACACCAAGCAACTCAACCAAGATGACCGCTGAATTGGGTGCTTAGTTTGGGGTTTAAGCAAGGTCCCCATCCTTTGCTGTCTCCCGCTGAGAATGAGCTGTTAGGGTAGGACCTGGGATACTAGGGTAGGACCACTCACAGCTCTCTTCTTTTGGCAGTTGTTGACCGTCACTCCCCATTCACTACCATGAACCATCAGGTGAGGTAGCAAGAGAGGTCACTAAGCAATTACACGCACAGACCGGCACCACCTCATTGACACAGGAGTGCCAAGGTAAAGGTCGCTCAGCTTCTCCCTGCTGAACACTACTGCGGCTGCTCGGACAGCCCGCAGCCCTTACTAAAGATGGCGAAAGCTGCCTCAGCAGTCCCCTGTTCTTCATGGAGGCGATCGGGTCCGCCTCCCCGGGCGCCACAGTCACGTGACCCGCACAATGGCTGACAGGCCACTTAAGGCTTCCCAGCAACGGCGGGCTAAAGCCATGAGCGCGGCCGCCGCCGCGGGCTCGGCAGGCCGTGTCGCGGTGCCCTTGCTGTTGTGCGCACTGCTAGCGTCCAGCGGCGCCTACGTGCTCGACGACTCCGACGGGCTGGGCCGGGAGTTCGATGGCATCGGCGCAGTCAGCGGCGGCGGGGTGAGCGCGGGCTGGCGGGAGGCGAGGATGCTCTGGAGCGCGGGGATGCGGGACGGGGCGGGGGCGGGGGTGGGGTGGGGGAGGCGGGCGTTGCCTGGTCCCACAAGCCCCCGCGGCGTTGCCGGGCGAGCAGACGCCGCTTCCAGCACGCCCCTTTGAGGTGAAGCCAGGCAGGCCGTTAGACCTGAGCGGAGCAGCCCGGAGGTCTCGAGGGGACAAGTGTCTGCAATGGACCGGCGAGGCCTCGAGGGTGCCCGCGCTCTCGATCGCCCTCCTGGGCTGTCCTTGCCGCGCTGGAAGGGTCGCCTCTTAAAAAGCCAGAGAGGGAACGCGGGGCCTCAGTGGGCTGCCCTAGTGGTTCCCTTCCTTCCTAGGGAGATAGATAGTGGGCCCATGAGTCAGACAGAAGACGTGAGCAGTGCAGCAGGGCATGGGGACCCTTGAGCAGTGCAGCAGGGCATGGGGACCCTTCTTGAGCAGCCGACAGTACACCTCCTCGTCCTCCCTATGCGAGTGTGGCCTCATAGACTCTTTGGGGTTGTGTACGGTCTGAAGCTATCTGGGATATTGTTTTTCTTTTTAAATTTATTTATTTATTAAAGATTTCTGTCTCTTCCCTGCCACCGCCTCCCATTGCCCTCCCCCTCCCCCAATTAAGTCCCCCCCTTAGCCCGAAAAGCAATCAGTGTTCCCTGTCCTGTGGGAAGTCTAAGGAACCCCCACCTCCATCCAGGTCTAGCAAGTTGAGCATCCAAACTGCCTAGGCTCCCACATTGAGGGCTACCTTCATCCAAGAAGAGAAACTGCATAGGGGCTATGCAGTCTGTGCGGGGATGGGGAATGCTGGCTCTCTTCGAGTGCCTGAGAATCGGCAGGTGTACTGTCTAGAACTTAAGTTCTGTCTTCCTCTCCCATTCTGACCTTGTCATGAACACCAGTTAATTCTTCAAAGAAGTGGTATTGGGAAAGATTTCTTTTTGGTTCGAAAATCTCAGGCGTGGGAAGTGGTTTTGTTTTCCAAGTGAAACTAAGGAGTAAACTTCAGATCTACAGGAAAGTTAGCAGCACCGTATAATGTTCTATATATCCCAATGTGTGTGTGTGTGTGTGTGTGTGTGTGTGCGCACTAATGAACTAATCTCTTTATTCTCAGTGGTGTAGTGTTTCTTGTTTTTTTTCATTAAATTTAAAATAGCAAGTATTTCATATTAATCCTCAGTGTCTCCTATTGCTATCTCTGTGATATTAGGTCTAATTGCATAGGCTTCTTAAAAAAAGCCAAAGTCTCTAGTTTTACTTATTTAGCTCAATTTAAAATTAATAATTTCATAACCTGGTGTGGTGGAGTAAGCCTTTGATCCCAGCACTCAGGAGCCAGAGGCAGATGGCTCTCCGTGAGTTTGAGGCCAAACTAGTGTATGTATATAGTTTCCAGATCATCCAAGTGCTACATAATGAAACTCTGTCTCTAAAAAACAAAATCAGTTAATAACCTAGAGTAGGAAATTCACTTTTATTTTTAAAGATTTTAATTGTGTATGTGTGGTGTGAGCATATGTAGATGTGAGAGCAGGTACCTCTAAAGGCCAGAAGAATTAGGTTATTTTGAGTTGCCATCTCTCCAGTTCCCAGAGCAGGTAATTCTTATCTATAAAATATTCAATTATTAGTGTCTTTGTACAGTGTTACTCAGTTTAGGAGAGCAATCAGCAATGAATGAAGATGGTTGAACATACTATTTGCTTACCAGTTTAAATTGTGTGTATGTGTGTGTATACATGTGTGTGACAGACCAGCTCAGCTGGGGCACTGGGACAGACGGACGGGACAGGTTCTCAGGAATAGGTGGGTAAGGAGTCGGTGAATGACAGACACGAGACTCAAGTCAAGCCACCGATCTCTCACATAGGCTGTGGCAGAAGCTTCAAGGAAGAGTGCCCGCAGAGAAGGTGTGTGTGCTTCCTGCATTGGAGCTCTTGCACTTTTGGCATTACCTGCTCTTGTTCTAAGGAACACAGTCTGGTTTCTTCTGGAAGGGAAGACAGTATGTTTAAGTTTCCAGAGACCACTGATGAGCCATTGCCATATACAGGAGTATATGATGCTAATGGAGGAAGATGGGTTAACATTCAAGGGAAAAAGGTTTCCAAGTTTAATCTGGTGCTTAGTAAATAAAGAACAAAAGGCAAACTTAATTAAGCAATTAAGAC
>NC_022009.1:34234328-34236834 GCF_000317375.1 Microtus ochrogaster | reverse complement strand
CCCTTAGCGCAAAATGCCATGAACTCATAGCCTAGATAAAGATTTATATCAAAACTAATGCCAAGCCATGTCTAGCACGATTAACCGTGGACTCACACCAGAGACATCTGTCTGATGAAATTCTATTCTCATGTATCATATCTGATATAATGATTCTAAGAACAATCTGTACCAAATGAAAAAACAATACATGCTGTTAAACTATCTTTTCTGTCTAATGCCTCATGCCTAGTAAAGACACATTCAGATGCAATTCCTTTGAGCTTTGAGTCTTGTGTCTGCCATTGGCCAACTCCTTTCCCACATATTCCTGAGACCCTGTCCCATTGGTCTCAGGGTTCTGGCTGAGCTGGTCCATCGCACGTGTGTGTGTGTGTAACTCTTGCTATCTAGCACAGTTTGTAGCAGTATTTTGATAGCTCTCACTTCACCCTTACATTTTTAGGGAAAGCATTTTGATGTAGTAGTTGAAATGTGGGCTTGACAGGTTGTTGGAGTCATTCTGGTAAGGACATCCACCTTATTTCATAGGTTTTTTTTTTTTTTTCCCTGAGGGAACAAAGATAACTAACTGCCTGGCTATGCCATTGTGAGGACAGGTGTGATTAGCCAATTGTGATTACTGTAATACTTTAGGGGTTAGGGAAGAGGAAGTTGTTTTGAAGTCTTGTGATGAACAAGTGTACTCCAATGCTATTTCCTAGTATTGCCAATAGCTTCAGGCCTTATTTAGGCACCTTGCTTAGTCATTTGAAAATTCATTGTTTAATGATGGGTTTCAACATTTAGGTCTCTTGCCTTTGCCTAATATTTACACTGACTATAGTGTGACTATGGCATTCTTTTTCTAAACCCGGTCCTCCCTGTGTTAAAAGAAGACAGGCCACAAACTGCATTTCTAGTTGTATAATGCAAAATAGGAAGAATTACTTATGACAGCATATGTTGACATGTGGACATGATGAATGCTTTTTTTTTTTTGACATTTGAACCTCTGCCAGGCTGTAAAGTTTTTTAGAACAATGTATTTTTTCAAAGTGTGTTTGTGTGTGTGTGTGTGTAACCTACCATTTATCTGGGGCTTACCGTGTGCTTGAGCTCTTGCTGTGTTTTTAATGGGCATCTTAAAGTTACAACACCCGGTTTTATTACTTGCTCATGGTCTTGTGAGAAAATCAGGACGCATACTACATTTAGTTCAAAGCCTCCTTCTTGTTCTTTGTACCTGTGCAAACAACCCATAGAAGATACTGAATAGCTGCTTTTGAATCACGAGGAATAAGGGCAAGAGCTTGAGGATGACATAGCATACAAGGAACTTAAAGGTGAGAACAGCACCAGTGATTAGGATGTAGGATTAGTTTGAATAGAGACATGGATCTGCTACCAGTGTTGTGCAAGAACTTGGATTAGCTGGGAGTGGCAGAAGGAAGCTTTCCCTGAAGAAGTGGACTTTGAGATGACAGCTATTATTGAATTGAGTTGACTAGAAAATAAAGATTCAATATACATCTCAGGCTGGCAAGAAACAAAAAAACAGTTTGATAGGTCTGAATTAAACTTGCAAGAGTGATAGGCAAGCTGGCAGAACTGGGTCCGAGTTATTAAAGGACTGTGGTATAAACTAAACAGTTGGAATTTTATTTTGAAAGCTATCAGAGAACAAGAAACTTCAGCAGAATAATGACAGGATTACACTTTTGTTTGGAGAATACTGAACTGGTAAGTGGTGTGGAGAATTGGACAGGGGGGTGAATGATAAGCTGCTACACTGTTTTCCTTAATCTAGTGAGGAGGTTAAACTAGTGGGGTTGAAGAGTAGGGGATGGGTTTGAGAGCACCGAGGACTTCTTGCTGACTGAGGATGAGTTTGTTGAGAGCACGACCTCAGGCTTATGGCTTAGACAGATTTTGCTGTTTGGAAAGGTAGAACATGTAGAAGAAACAGATTGGGCAAGAATGCTGTTTGGTTTGGATCTGTTGTGCTCCATGACACGGTTTGTGACTCAGAGGGACAGGGTAGGAAGATTCTAAGTAGACTGGGCACCAAGCAGAATGTTCTCTATGAGAGCGCCTAGAGGGGATGGATCCCCATAAAAAACCAAGCTCATATTCTTGGTAAATTGTCAGTTGATTGCCAGTTTTATGCTGAAAAAAAACCTACCCCTGTTTACCTTGCTTATGTCACCAGACAAAAGCCTTTCCTTAGTTCTGTGTTCCTGAAGGAGAGAATTCAGGCTGACATACTCTTTAAGCAACACTTAGCAACAAAACAAACACTACAAGGAGGTCGATACTGCAGTAGATTGTCTCAAAGGCAGGGGAAAAGCAGTCCAGTGGGTTTTGTGTTATGGATTTTAAAGAATTTTTATGTCTATGACATTGATGCCATATTCATGGATGCGGTCTACTTTTCCTCTCCTGAATCATGGAGGACCAGATGATTCCATAATCATCTTGAAGAGAGAGGGGGAGTTGACTGGGGGAGGGGGAGGGATATGGGAGG
>NC_022009.1:34207828-34233975 GCF_000317375.1 Microtus ochrogaster | reverse complement strand
GGGATTAAAGGCATGCACCACAGCTGCCCTAGTGTTTAATAAGGTAGAAAGACCCTAACTTCAGCTTCAATGATGCGTGTAATCACAAAGGGGGCATTTTGACCATCAGGGGACACAGCCTTCAGGTCCTTGGTTCTGTCATGTCTTCCTGCTGCCTAATGAGAGGCACAACCATGAAGACTTAGCTCTAGTTTTTCCTGGCTACCTCATATCTATTCCTTGCCTAACCCTTGATCTGACCTTCCAAAGGACAGGTTTTTGGTTTACTATTGGTTTTCGTTAGTGCCTGTACTTTCTACATATGTTTTCCTATTCTTTCTGTTAACAATCTTGTATGCAGTTTTTTTCATACGGCCCTGCCTTGGGGATTGCTGTGTAGTTGATCATAGTGGTAGCAGCTGGAATTTATGAAGAGAAGGGGAGTGCTGCTTCTTCTCGGCATTACTCTGGTGGCTGTAAGATATTAATGCATAAAATTGTCCGAGATTCATCTCAGTTATTCTTGCCCCCAGATATTTTTGTTTATTTTACATCCCAACAGTGCCTCCCCTCCCTCATCTCCTTTCCTTCCAGCCCCTCCTCCTACCTTCCCTTCTCTCCCACCCCCACACAGTCCTCCTCCATTTCTATTCAGAAAAGTGAGGGCCTCCCAGGGCTATCAACCAAACATGGCATATCAAGTTGCAGTAAAGGCACTCAGCTCCTGTTAAGGCTGGACAGGGCAATCTGGTGTGAGGAATAAGGCCCCAAAATTCCTAGCCCCCAGATATTGATAAATAGTTTAAGATAGATTATTCCAGTTTCAAGACAAAATTGAAATCATGTTTACATTAGTTATTTTTCATGTTGCAAAGACAGAATACCCCAAGTGAATTCAAGGGAGCAGTGATTTATTTTGTTTGAGGTGATTTATTTAGTTTGAGGGCTTGGTCTGTCATGGTTGGGAAGGAGGACGAGGCAGCATGCATTGCATTTACAACTAGACATAGTGAAAGAAGAAGAGAGAGAAATATAGATATGCTGGTCTTTGCTTAGCTACCTTGCTTCTCTTTGGACAGTTTGAGGCCCCAGCCCATGAAATGGTTCTACTCACATTGAGGATGGCCCTTCCCACCTCACTTGTCTAGAAACTCCGTCTCAGACAGGCCCAGAAGTGTGTGGTTCTAGATCCTGTCAAGTTGACTTTGTTAACCATCAACAATGCTTTAGTAGCCTTTATAAGCTTATCTCTCATCAGCTCTTGTACCAGCATAAGAAAACCTGTTAGCTCTTAGAAAAACAATAGGCTTGTGCACCAGGGATTGGGCGCCGACCAAACAGACCAAACAGTGCAGGGAAATGACTCTCCCCAGCTCCATTTGCCCAAGAAGTGGTCCAGTAGGGACATGTGGGATCGGGGGTGGGATGGGCTGCGTGTGAACACTGTAGACAGGTATTGATGATTATATTTGTTTTCATATTTTTTGAAAACTTTTATTTTTTCAGGCAACCTCTAGGCTTCTAGTAAATTACCCAGAGCCCTTTCGTTCTGAAATACTGGATTATCTCTTTAAGGTAAGGAAAATTAATTATCTCCTGGGCTTATGATGTTTTGAAAGTGTATGGTTTTATCAGCTTCCTGGTAGTTTTTGTTTGTTTGTTTGTTTGTTTTTTCTTTTGATTTTTAGAGACAGGGTTTCTCCGTAGCTTTTGGTTCCTGTCCTGGAACTAGCTCTTGTAGACCAGGCTGGCCTTGAACTCACAGACAGCCGCCTGCCTCTGCCTCCCGAGTGCTGGGATTACAGGTGTGCGCCACCACCGCCCGGCTCTTCCTGGTAGTTTTTGTAGACAGTGGCAGATTCTGCTTGGAATAAGCTGCTTTTTGCGTTTCTGCTCTTTTCATCTGTGCAGCCAAAGGCCTCTGTGGATTTTTGTGTTGAGGCTTTACATGATGGAGCATGGTGATAATACTGTTATTTTTTTCCACAGCCAAACTTTGGTGCCTCTTTGCATATTTTAAAAGTGGAAATTGGTGGTGATGGGCAAACGACAGGTAGGAAGATCTGGGAAACAGGATTTCCCCAATTTTAATCTATATGTAAACATGCAGAGCATAAGGAGGGTCAGCTCCTATCAGGTGACTGGTCCTCCACAGACTGTGCTTAACTCGTCTCCCGTCTCATTTTTGGGATGTGTGTGTGCGTGTGTGTGTGTGTGTGTGTGTCTATGTATGTTCATGGCAGTGTGGAGCCTAGAGGACCACTTGAGTGAGTCAGTTCTTTCCTCCCACTGTGTGGGTCCTGGGACTCTAGCTGAAGTTGTCAGGCTGGGTGATATGCACCTTTACCTCCTGAGCCATCTTGCTGATCTGATATTTCTTTTGTTTTTAAAAATTATGTGAAATATAAAATTTTCAAGATAGTATTAATACTCTAAATTGCTCAATTGGAAGTTTATGAAAAAGTTATGAAGAAAAATTTAATTATGTGTAGGACATTAAGATGTTATAAACTCTAAAAATGTATTGTAAAATGCAAGTTGTATTTTAGAAACACAGAGCTTTCTTTTTTAAAAAAAAACAACATATATTAAATAATTAAATCTTTAACCCTCATAATCAAATTTTAAAGTACTTCTGTTCAGTATTTAACTTAATAATTATAGGCTAAGCCCATTAATATTAACTTGAGAATATCTTCTATGTATTTGTCTTCCTGCTAGCGATTTCAAAGTAATTTTTTAAAAGAAAGATGTATTTTGATTTTATGTGTACAGGGTTATGTTTGTATTGATATATGTATACTGTGTGCATGCCTGGTGCCTGCAGGGGCCAGAAGAGGGAGTTGGACTCCCTGGGACTGGAGTATCAGATGGTTGTGAGCCTTCATGTGGGTGCTGGGAGCCAAGCCTACATTCTCTGGAAGAGCAGCCTTTACAGCTGAGGCATGTCTCTAGCTTGCTGGAAGTCACTTTCTAACAGGTACATCTATTGGAGTTTCAGGACAAAAGCCTTGGCATCTAGTGTGACAAACTTGGTTTGACCACTTATCAGGGACACAGCATTGGTGATGGACAGGAAGGGCACTCTTACCATCCAGATCACTCTGGAAGATCAGAGAAAGGTCTAGTGAACCACGGCTTGTTGTGAGGGGCTGACAAGGATTTTGAGGCCGTATTGAAATGGGGAACAGAGGCCTGTGTCTGTGGTTTGGCTAGCTAGGGTTTTGCACGGTTGGCAGAGCAGGTAACCTTGGTCAGGTTGTGCGGTCTGATCATTCATTATCTCAGGGCCGGTTCTGCAAAGGTCCCGAGAAGTCTTTCTCCCTTGAGAGGGCAGCTTGATTTCCCTTCTTACCTACCGTGGGAGGCTGTCTTAGTCTGATGAGATAAATGTGTGTTTGTGGATCAGAACTGTTCTTAGACTCCAAGATAACTGCAGGACAGAGTAATTTAGAACTCCGGAGGGAAAAAGAGGGGCAAAATGAAGTCAGAGAGGGAGAAAATGAGAGGGAGGTAGGTCAGCTGCTGGGCCCTCTTTCGGTATTCATGTGGAATTTATGTGGAAAGAAAAAGGTCCTGCAGAACAGAGGTTTTTCTCAAAAAGTGTCTTTTTCAAAGATTTAGACAGGGTGCCCGTGCCGGCAGGGTGCTGATGCAGATAAGGTGCTCTTGCAGACAGGGTGCCAGTGCAGAGAGGGTGCCGATGCAGACAGGATGCTGATCTGGTGCATTTGCTGAAGCTAAATTAGAGATAACGACACATATGCACATTCTCATGTTGACATTAAAGATGAAATGGTTCAGAAGCATCATTCATAGACAGCTCCATTGAGCAACAAGTGGGGTTTGTGGTGCGTGAAAGCACGTGAGGACTTGGATGTCAGAGAATGACCTCTGACCTCGGTTTTCCTCTGCCAATTGTGAGTGCTAGCAGAGGACTTTGATATTGTGGTATTCACTTTTCCATAAGGCTAGTAGTCATGTTATGTGGTGGAATATAAGAATTGGGGCTCAGGAGTACAGGGATTCATACCCAAAGTTGAGAGTGAAAGTTAAGATGATATGAACTTGAAGTTGGACTCGGGAGCTTGAAAACCTCAGAGAGATCAAAAGCTCAGCAGAATGCGGTCCTGGGAATTTGTAGGAATAAAATGTGATAGCTTCTCTCTCAGTACTGTTTTTTTTTACATAACATTGTGGTTTTATTATTTAAGGATCTTACAGTGTTTAAGATACTAAAAAAATAGGAAATGATATGCTTTACACAGCCACCTTCTTATAAAATTTTCATCTTCACAACTTCACAACTAGAATACAAGGAAAGTGCCACTTTAAAAATTGTTTGTGTTTGTATGTGTATAAGTATATGAGTAGAGTGTGTGTATGATTTTATATATATATATATATATATATATAGAGAGAGAGAGAGAGAACGAACTTGAATAGCTCCAGACAGCACCGTTCATGGGTTATTTCCTTCCTTTTGCTCTCTTCCTGTTCAGATGGCACGGAACCATCCCACATGCACTATGAACTAGATGAGAATTATTTCCGAGGCTACGAGTGGTGGTTGATGAAGGAAGCCAAGGAGAGGAACCCTAATATTATACTCATGGGTAAGGTTACAGTACTTGGGGGTCTCTTTAACTTTTATATTAAGAATCATGCTTGTGATGCCCCTCTCCCCACTAGCAGCTACAAAACATATACAGGACTGATCTTCATTGTCACTGTTTATTATGTTGTATCTTTATGAATTAGAATTTATAATTTTATTGTTTTATAGATATACATTTGATTGATTGATTGATTTTTGAGACAGAGTCTCACTTTGTGACCTAGGGCAGCCTGGAACTTGCTATGTAGCCCAGACTGGCCTCTCGCTCAGCCTCTTGTCTCTGAAGTGCTAGGGTTACAGGCTGATTTATTGTGCCTGGCTTATTATTGCTAAGTCTTGGTGTCATTGCTGTGCTGAAATACCATGACCTCAGAGCAAGTTGGGGGACAAAGGATTTTTTTCTTTTTGCTTACACTTCAGATCACTGTTCATCATCAAAGGAAGTAAGGATAGGAACCCAGACAGGGCAGGATCTTGGAGGCAGGAGCTGGCACAGAGGCCATGGAGCTTTTTAAGGACCTGCTCAACAGAACTTGCTCAGACTGCTTTCCTGTAGAATACAAGCCGGGGATAGCACCTTTCACAATGGGCTGGACTGTAGGCCATCAGTCACTAATTAAGAAAATGCCCTGCCCACATAGAGCTTAGTCCTTAGCAACTGGATAGTTGCTCAAGATGGACTATATTCATTTCGCAGTCCGTAGCAGCATGAACTACTTTAAACAGCCAGAGCTTTGAGCTTTTATCATCCAAAATGAACTCTATCACTCCATCACTTGCTCTTTTGAAGCAGACTTGCATTCAAGCTGAGCTAAATAAAATTATTTTAAATGCCTTCTTTTAAATTACAAAATTTAGTTCCCTTGATGGTTAAAGGAAAGAATATTATTTTCCAAATTAAACAATCACTGAAGAGTGTGTTCTTCCAGAAATGTTTGGAAGAGTGTAAGCATCTTGGAATTGAGCACCTGTTCCCTGCTGTGCTGTTTTCAAGGTCAGACCTCAAGTAGGTGTGGACATTTTCCTGTTAAACCGCAGCCCAGCAAAGACTCACATGGTGGATCTTCACTGTGCTCAGCCTTCTGTTGTTTTAAAATGGTCTGTTGTTTTAATGTCATACATTTTACATAGTGAAATTAGCTTAGGAAAAGTTGCATCATGTTGATTCTGATTTTGCTTTTGGCAGTGAACTAGATGGTAATATATTCAGTTGGAAATTAACTTATTTGAAAATATTGCAGTTGAAGTGGGAATTGTAACCCGTGCCTTTCTGTTCCCTTTTCTGACTTTACAGTCAAAAGAGTCACAGGAAGAATGCGCTCACTCTGAAGTTCCCTTCACAACGGCATTTCCTCTCGAGTCCCTGACATTTATATATTTATATAATGCTCAATTTAGGTTTGCTCATCTTGTTTCTGGTAGTGCCAGTATTGCTTCACACATTCCACTTTACCTTTCTTCTCCCCGCAGGCTTGCCATGGTCATTTCCCGGATGGCTGGGCAAAGGTTTCAGCTGGCCTTATGTAAACCTTCCGCTGACTGCCTACTATATCGTGAAATGGATTTTGGGTGCTAAGCATTATCATGACCTGGACATTGACTATATTGGGGTTAGTAACATATTGGAAATAGGATTTATTTTCGGATGTGTATTTTAGAAAGTTTAGAAAGTAATTTGATTCATATTTTGTTCCATTGAAAAGATTTATAACCATACTTTATGTGTAGAAATACAATTTACATATTGCATTGCACTATGACTTGATATAGTTTTTATTTTTTAATTATTATTTATGTGTATGGGTCCTTCTGGCCTCTGAGAACACTACATGCACAGACATACGTGCAAGCAACGCACCCATACACACTTTAATGATAAGGTTCATTTTCAGCTATTTCAATATTTTCAATTGAGAAATTTTGGATTTTTGTTTTGCAGATTTGGAATGAAAGGCCATTTGATGCCAACTATATAAAGGTCTGTAAAACTGTATAATCTCTTTTTGCTTATACTTTTATACACAGAAGTTTGGAAGACAGATTTGAAACATTGTTTTTGACAGCATAATTGATTTACTAAATGTGCTATAAAATTAAATTCTTAATGTCTATGTTCCTGCTATTGAAAAGTCTGTGTGCAATTCTTCATAGGCCCTGAATGACCTATCTGAAGAGTTGGGTTGAATGTTGAATGTTGGGGCAAGGTTGTGGCTTACAGTGGAATTCATGCTTATTTGAAACCCTTCAGCACCAAAAGGAAAAACAAAATGAAGCAAAACATTAGGCAGGTGTAGTGGTACACCTTTAATCCCAGTACTTGGAAGGCAAAGGTAGGTCTCTGTGATTTTGAGCCCACTCTGGTCTACATAGTGAGTTTTAAGATAGGCAGGATTATATATCTCAACAAACAAGCAAAAAAATGTACCAATGTAAATATTGTGTGCATATATATGTATTAGCTTTATAATTCTGATAAATGTTATAAAAGCAACATATTATTTTAGATTTTAAAGACTCAAGAAATTTAGCTTCATTTGTTTATCATATTTCTGAATTTCATTCAAATATCCATGATATTGTTCTTGTGTCTTGTGGTTCCATTTCTGGCTGTGCTAAGATCCTCTGACTAAAAGCAACTTTGGGGAGGAAAAGGACTTATTTGAATTACATTCCCAAGTCAGTCCCTTACTGAGCCAAATCAGGGCAGGAACTTAAGAAGCTTGGAGCAGAAACCACGGGGGAATGGTGTTGCTGGGCCACTCTCAGTTTCACGCTTAGCTAGCCCAGGGCCATCTGTGTAGGGACTGTGCCTCCCATTGTGAATTAGACCTTCCCATAGTAGTTAGCAGTCAAGGCAGTCCCCACAGATGTGACCACAGGCGAATTTGATCTGGGCAGTCGCTCAGATGATACTCCCTTCTCATGTGACTCTAGCCTGTGTCAAGTTGACAGTTAAAGCTAGCTAGGGTAGAGCATATCACATAACACGGTTCTGTTTGCCATCTCTGGAGAGCAGTACCCAGTATTTGTAAATCTGATTTCACTACTTTTCTTGGATCACTCTAATACCATCAAGTCCCTCCCATGAGGTGGTTGCTATTACCAGTTTCCAGGAAACAGAAAAATGAAATGATTTCTGTTATTGGAAAAACCCAGTAGTTTTACTTTCCATATTTAGCTGTTCACTAGTTTACTTTCCATCTCTGTTTGTCTTGTGTTATGTCACTTTTCTTCAAGAAATACTTTGTAACTACATTTTGTTTAAATTTTGCTGTTTTTCTTCAAATTGAATGCATATGCTTCTAAGAATATCATTTCCAATGGATTTCTTTTCCCTACTCATTTAGTCATCAAAACAGCAGATATTTGTCCAGTACATACTATGTCAGGCACCATTAGCATGTTTGGAATGCAGTGATAGAGAATACTGTTAATGCCCGAAAGAAGTTCTGGCAGAGGGATAGAGAAAAAAATATAATCATAATTCTTCTAAAAGAATAATGAAAAAACTGGTTTTTCAGAAAGTGACTAGAAGAGATGGACTTTGTCCCTGGCTTGGTTAGGAAGGTCGATTGAAAGACTATGTACAGTTGTAACCCCCAGGTTGCTAAGGCAGCCCATGATGTTAAAGTCACAGCTGAAGGTGACGGGAAGAGCACTTGTAAAAAGGTGCATCAGACCAAAGAGCAAGAGAGACACCGAGCCCAAGCAGTAGGCTCCTGGGGTCCCTGGAGTGAGGGCACATTTTAGCAACTTTGTCGTCAGGGAGGAGGTAGGGTATTGTTTTGAGAACATCCATTCCAGCCACATTGCAGATCCATCCAGAGCATGCACGTGTCATTGCCAGGCTGCAGGCCTGACGTAGGGTGGTAAGGTGGTGATGTCAGTGCAGTAGCAGAGGGGTGGATTATTCTGGAGACAAGTGCAAGTGCCATGGTCTAGGAACACAGGTTTAGGTTCCTCCAGATTTCATGTTCCAATGTGGAAACAGTTTTATAGCAACGGAACAAAGAAAAACACATAACTAGACACTTGTCCTATGCATTTGTGGACACACTAAATAGGTGGTTACAGCAAAGCAGAATGGTTAGCTGGAGGCCTCACATGTGATCTGATGATACTCCGAGCCCCTTGGCTGATAGAAACTAGGGTTCTGTTAACCAATGCATCTGCTCAAGTGCTCTGTTAGTCATGGCATGTTAGGTCCAACACAGAGGTGCACCAAAAACAGTGTTTAAAGAGGCTAAAGAATTGTAATTAGCTCAGGACCTGGCATGTCCCAGCCTTTCCCCATCACTGAAGCTCTGATACGCTTACTGTTCTTTCTGGATCTTGTTCATAGAGGTGTGGGAGTGAGTTGGGTATGGGAGATGGCACAGTAGGTTTATTAGAAAACTGAAGCACAGGATTGTTAGTGGAAGGCTATGAGTCAGAAAGATGCAGGGACGGATGGTGAAGGTAGTACACCTCTAGCATAGTAAGAATAGTGTTTGTTTCATTTCTAGGGATGTTAGAATTTCTGTTTTGTTTTGTTTTGTCTTTAGTGTTTTGAGACAGGGTTTCTCTGTGGTTTTGGAGCCTGTCCTGTAACTAGCTCTTGTAGACCACGCTGGCCTCGAACTCACAGAGATTCACTTACCTCTGCCTCCTGAGTACTGGGATTAAAGGTGTGCACCACCACCGCCCAGCCGGAATATTAGAATTATTAACATTTGGTTTCCATTTTCTTTTAAGCTAGTAATTTAATTATTGCTCTAAGATTCACTAGCATTGTTTTGAAGTCAGACTTCATTATTTCATTTAATTTTCTTCTGACCTTGGGGTTTTCCTACACTAATGTCTCTGGATATAGAAGCATTTAATTTATATATTTTTATAGCAGGGGATTTACTGGATTCTGTATTCCTTTGAAATTCCTATTGCAGCATTAAATAATGACAAATGAATATAGGGAGATGTTAAGTTCACATGACCTCAACGAATACATGGTCCTCATTGTGTGAGAAGATGGCTTCTGGAGAGAAGAGGAATTTGTTTTAAGACATCATATATATATATATATATATATATATTAGGATTATGTTTGCTGTGCAGTTACATTCATGATTGACTCTGGCTCATGGTAGTTTGTGATCATGGTGTCTGAGAGTGATGGACAGTTGTGGGTGTGTAAGCCTCTGGGCCTTCTTTACTCATCAACAGATAAAATGGATGTAGATTTTGGGAGGGATGGATCACTCAATAAAGATAACATTTGATATAGGATAAAATTCTGTACAGAGTGCTGTAATCATATCAGACAGAAACTGATTTGTAAATCAGAGCTTACAGATTACGGGCATTTAAAAATGTTTTCAATTGTACTGCATTTGAATATACACACATTTTCTGATTATTGTTTAGAAGTAAGTCCATAAAGACTAGACTAGGTGTTGACGGTCCTCAGATTGCAGAATTTTTCAAAGAATCTCTGGCTATTTTGTTCATAGTCTAACAACTAAAAGCTTGTTAACCTTTGCTGTGATCTATTTATGTCTCCAAAGGAATTAAGAAAAATGCTGGACTACCATGGTCTTCAGCGAGTGAAAATCATAGCAAGTGATAATCTCTGGGAGCCGATTTCTTCTTCCATGCTGTTTGACCGTGACCTCTGGAAGGCAGTTGATGTTATAGGGTAAGATGCTGCTCACTTAGATTATCAGCAGTTCATGGTTTCTTTATCTGGGTGTTAACTGTTCACCTTCTCTACCCCTGTGATTACATTTCATTCAGTATTCACTCAGTAAGACATTGATCTCTCACAGTTCATTCCTATCTCTTTGAGATGTGTTTTGGGGCATTTTCTATGATAATGAAATGTATTGGTGACTTTTTCAATAAATGAGTTAATGTTTAGATGAATAAAACAGGGCTTTATTTAGATTAGAAGATA
This sequence comes from Microtus ochrogaster, assembly GCF_000317375.1. Classification (NCBI taxonomy): domain Eukaryota; kingdom Metazoa; phylum Chordata; class Mammalia; order Rodentia; family Cricetidae; genus Microtus; species Microtus ochrogaster. Next base: position 34,223,446 of record NC_022009.1, on the reverse strand, counting down.
GGTATGTAGTCTTAGATGTTACCAGGGCAATGTTGTGAACTTAGTGTCTTGCTCAGGCCTCCTATGATGTGACTCCAAGTTCATGCACGAACACTTTGTAAGTGGCTTGGTATGCGCCCTGACTGTCTTTTCTTCTTGTACCCTTAGCATTTGACTCTTAGATGTCTGACTCTAATTATTCAATCTAATTTTATAATTTATAATCTATTTTATAATTTAATTTCTGCCATATAGCTCTCTGGGTCCTTACTGAACTGTGCTCAGAAGTTCAATTTTTTTAAAAAGTAAACATGTGTTCTGTGTATTATGACAGTATATAAGCATTTAAAACTAGAGTCTGCATATGCGTGGAATTTGATTTTTAATCTGTTGTGACACAGCTTAATCTCTGCATATACTTTGTTTCTAAAAGAACTAAATGAATGTTCCTTCATCATGTTTTCATCATGCCTTCCTAAAGATAGTCTTTCCCTTTTTGCCATAAATAATACCATTATTATACCTAGGCATGTAATTGTTTCTTGATATTATCAAATATGTATTATTCTTATTTTGTAGTTTTATTTGTTTGGATCTGCATACATTTAAGATTTATCTATTGGTTGGCAATTAAGTCTCTTTCTATTGATTTATAATTCAGTCCCTTTAACTTCTTGCTTATTTTCTTCTTGTAACTTACTTGGGTGACTGGATCGTTTGTTTTGTAAAGTTTTGTAGTCTATATTTTAACAATTTCATCCTTGTACTTTAACACACATGCTTATCCTGTTTTTCTGGAAAATTGATGAGAGTAAATTAGATATGGGATTTTTTTTGCAAGAGAAAGTGTAATTGTAAATTTATAGTTAAACTTTTTTTTTTTTAATGGAAGATTTTGTCTTAGAATCTGCTTGAACAGCTCAGATCTGAAGGAGGAAAGACTGTTTTTCTTGAATGTGTTTGGCTAGCAAGGCTGTTGGGAGTGAAGGATAGTTTCTGTTGTACTTCATGAAGAAGTGTGGTGTTTCACTGCTCATTAGTCATAAAGGTATTGTAGTGCAATTAGTTTTCCTCTGAGCTATAGCATTACTTCATAGTTTCTTTTGTTCTCATTAATTTAATGTTTTATTGATTGTGGTCATATAATAGTAAATGTATTATTTAAATGCTTTTTTTCTCAAAAATTGCTTTTTGACTTAGGATGTATTTGCTAACAGAAAACAGGTTGGTTGAGTACATAAATTCACTGATATAGTTTAAATGCTCTGTATACTAATTATATTGTTCATGTGATCTGTGTGGAGCTGCTATGTACATTTTCTCTTTAGTACAGTGCTGACTGTTTCGGTCTTACACGGTTGTTTGCATGGGAATTGGTGTCATGTTACTTGGCACATAGATAATGGATGTTTTATCTTTTTGTGTGTTGTAACTATTGTCGATAGGAGGCAGAGGCAGGCGGATCTCTGTGAGTTCGAGACCAGCCTGGTCTACAAGAGCTAGTTCCAGGACAGGCTCCAAAGCTACAGAGAAACCCTGTCTCAAAAAACCAAAAAAAAAAAAAAAGAAAAAAAGAAAATATCATTCTGTAACTTATTCAGTATTTCTTGAACTGAATTCTTCTTTATTGAGATTAAAAGAAATCCTGCTTTCAGTTTTTGTTACTTTAAAATTTTTTTTTATTTTCAAGGTCATTTTATTTTAGATACATTTCTTGCATTGAATTAAATTTTGCTTTCTGATACTGCTCTGAAAAAGGTCTTCATATTTCTTATTAAATCTCTCTCTCTCTGTCTCTCTCTCTCTGTCTCTGTCTCTCTCTCTCTCTCTCTCTCTCTCTCTCTCTCTCTCTCCTTGTTCCCCTCTCTCTCCCTCTCTCTCTCTCTCTCTCTCTCTCTCTCTCTCTCTCTCTCTCTCTCTCTCTCTCTGTGTGTGTGTGTATTTTCCCTTGGAGACCAGAAGAGGATCTTGAATCCTTTGGAGCTGGAGTTATAGGAGTTTGTAAGTTGTCTGTTGTGGGTGTTTGGGAACTGGATTTGCAGCAAGTTCTATTGACCACTGAACCATCTCTCCAGCCCACATTTACAATTTTTGGTGTAACTGATATTTGTGTTTTACATGTGCAGATATTTTCTGTTATTTGATTATGTGTCCTGTGATTCTGGCAAGGCAAACTCTGCTGCTGTGGTGTTTGTCTTCTTGGTTCTTGCTTAAGGAGATGTCTTCCTACTTCGCAAGACTTGCTTTTGTTTCTGCAGGTCTCAGCCATTCTGATTCATAGCTTGCTGCTGGTTGTTTCAGATGGGGATCATTTTATCTCCAAGGAAACATTTGGCAACGTCTGGGAGTGTTTGTAAATATCTTAGATAAAGACCTGTTGTTAGCATCTTATGGGTAGATGCCGGAAGTGTTTGCAGAAATTCCAGGGTACATAGCTCAGCTCTCCCATGTTTATAGTCAGCCCACGATTTTGGTTGTGCTGAAATTGAGGAACTGCTCTATGTTCCTGTGCTCTTTCCTATTTTTTTTTTTTGGTTTTGTTGTTGTTTGTTTTTCCAAACAGAGGTGATGAGGATCAAACTGCATCTGGGATTGTTATTTTCCATGCTAGGCGAGCTAAGTGTGCATACATATGGGCCTATCACCCAGGAAACTGTAAAGGACCCAGGCAGGTTGGAAACCTTTCTGTGCATTTGCCTCAAATTGTAGCTATTATCCTGACCTCTAACAGCAAAGAACAGAAAATTTCATTGCCATGCCATTTCATAGAGGAGCATAGCTTCCCCTCAGTTGAACACTTAGAAATTGACCAGGAAGGAAAATAAATAAAGCAGTTCTCATCTTTTTAACTTAAAAGCTTTACCAGCAAAAAAACAATCATGGAAAAAGTAGATCTGTCTTTAATATTTGTACATCAGTTAGACATGTATGCCTTTAGAAAAACCAGGGAAGCATATTTCTCTTAGATGCTTCTCTGAACTTTGTATGAACTTTGAACTCCTAACCTTTCAGATTGCTTCTATACTGTTTTTATAACTTATAAAATTATGCACACCTTTAATCCCAGTATTCAGAAGGCAGAAGCAGGCCGGTCTCAAGATTTCAACAAGCTATTTGTATAATTGTATTGTTCACCACGTAGGGTGTTTTTATCGGTTGCTCATTACAGATTCCAGGTAAGAAGGAAAGATATTTAATGGGGGTTTTCTCTTCTGTTGTTTTCTCTGGCCAGGGCTGATGTTAAATAATCCTTGTAACTTCAGTCTAAGAGATGTGATTGCAGGCTTGTTTCATCATACCTACCTAATATGATTTCATGATAATAGTTTATGCTCTAGAAAGCCTTCCCTAGGTCAGAATGGCCTAGAACGCTTACTCGACTGAGCAATTTTGTGGTGTTAAATCCTTCCTCAGTGGTTATTTGTATTGTTTCTAGGTTTTGGTCTTCTGAGATATTCATTCCTCCCAGGTTGGTTCCGCTCGCCCCGTTCTCCTAAGGCTTCTGGGTACTTTTCCTCACTGTAAACACGGCTCCTGATTTAGTCTGCTCTGGCATCTCATTCTCATAAGAAGCCTCTCCCATTCCTGAAGAGGCTGTTTGTTACCTGTTGTTGAACTCGTTAAGGCCTTAGGCTTGCCTTGTCCGATATTCTAGCCACCAGTCAGTCACGGGTATCTGTGGTGACTGTTCTACTTTAGGCGTGTCAGAAGTGGGAGGCAGACTTGTCACTGGAGGCTGTGCTTTCATTTCCCAGCCACCCAGTCCCAGGGAATCACACAGAAACTTTTATTAATTACAAATTATTTGCCTATTAGTTCAGGATTATTAACTAGCTCTTACAACTTAAATCAACCCATTTCTAGTCTATATTTTGCCATGAGGCTTGTGGCTTGTTAACTCACATCTTGCTTCCCGGGCAGCTGCTCTCATCTCCCCCGACTCCACCTTCTTTCTCTATCTCTTCTTGGATTTACCACCTAGCTATAGTCTATCCTGCCATAGCCAAAACATCTTCTTTACTAACCAATGGTAATAAAACATATTCACAGCATACAGAGGGGTATAGCACATCCTAGACTAGGTTTTTAATCAAAATCAAAAAACATCTTTTACAATTTTTGTATTGATTACATGTTAAATGATGATTTGGTATGCCAAATTAAATTAAATAATTCAAAAGATATAAACAAAGCTCAAAGATAAATATATGAGGTATATTTAATATAAGAGAAATATTCAGATCTATACAGCTCCAAAAAACCTTAAGAGAAATATAGTTCAGATTATAAAATTGTAAAATGTAGAAATAGTTTGGAAGATGTGTACCGTTATAAAGACAGAGTTAAATTTACTCCTATTATGATCCTCTAAAGATCAATGATAGTGTAGTAAATGTCCTAGGATTTTCCTCCTTTAAAAAATACAGATATAAGTATATGTTCATTGTCTGCATCAGACAAGCTGGGTATGGTGGCTCATGCCAATGGGACCTGGTCACAGAAAACAACAAGTATAGCAGACATACATGTTCTAGATTGCCAATTAGAAATATCCTAATTTTTAATATATTGACAATTTGTATTTGCTGAAGTGCCAAAACCAAACACAGTGATCACAGTATAAAGTTAGGGGATATAAAAATGAGATGTAAGAATATGTTAGAATATGTTAGAATTATAGGTTTGTAGTCATTAGTAGTTTGAAGATTAGCAGTTTGATTTTTTAAGTTTGGTTTAATAAGGTAAGTATATAATTTCTTAGACCTAGAGGGAGCTGAGATGCTCTTGGATGTTCGTCAGGTTAACCTGCAGCCTGGCTCAGCTGTGTTGAGCCGCTTGACATGGTCCTATTGGAGCTTCACTTCTCTCCAGAGTCTCTGTTGGCACTCTGTTATATGCGGCCTGTGATTCAGTTCTTCCTGCCCTTCATGCTATTCCTCAACACACCTTTACTGATCCAAATGATTCCCAAGCAGGGCTTTCTGCTAAAATGACCTGGCCTAAGATGATGTTGATTAAAAGGTCTTTAAAGTCATTCTTTTGGTGGTGTACTACCCAAGAAAGTATGAGGACTAGAATTGTGCATATTAAATCTCCATTATTCTGCTTTGTATTTATCCTGCTTGTTTGTGAATAATTAGCCTGGGAAGTTTGTACTCTTACTCTGAAGTTTAGCAAATGTACTCTTATTACTGTATCACATATCAATCTAGTTTCTAATTTACATTTAATATCTTAGTCATATTGATTCACTTAATCGGTAGTGTCTACAGTTGTCATGAGAGCAGTATTTTATCCTTGCAACAATTGGTATATATTTATACTTTACCAGACCGAGTCTGTTCCCATGCTAGAATGAAAGGGCCTGGTCTTCTGAGACAGATTCTCAGTTGCTGCACTTTTGATGTCTTCCCTAGGCATTTCTTTGTCACTGGAGTCTGTCCTCTGTCTTGCAGGCTAAGTAGCGGCATTTGTGGATTCTGCTTACTAAGTTCAGTTGTTAAACCTTTCCTGCTTCAGTAGGGACAGTTGACAAAGTGTTCCGTTATCGCTGCCTAGCCCCCTTCAGGACTGAAATCCCCATGGTTGAGGATAACTACCGCTCTGAGACAGTAACTTAATTTTCTCAGCGTAGTTCATTCTTTTCACACAAGAATTAGTGATGCACTATTATCGGTGCAGCTTTTGTGGCTTTGTTTCAGAGCTTTACCTTGGACTAAGTGCCAAGATTTCTGTCTCCAAAGGACAGGAATATGGGAGAGGTTGCTTCTTCTTTGGTTGGGCACCTCAAGTTGGGCAGTGGTGGCACATAACTTTAATCCCAGCACTCGGGATGCAGAGGCAGGTAGATCTCTGTGAGTTCGAGGCCAGCCTGGTCTACAAGAGCTAGTTCCAGGACAGGCTCCAAAGCTACACAGAGGCCCTGTCTCGAAAAATCAAGAAAAAAAAAAAAGACTCACTCACCTTGCTTGACCTCTTCCTGGGTGTTTTCCTCCTGTCCAAAGCTCCCCAGCTTCCCCTGGAAAGGGCAAATCTTTCTTTGTTCTCCACTTGTAGTGATCCAGATTGTGGCTACTTTAACCTTCGTTAGTCAACTTACTTCCATCTGTTTAAGGTTTTGTGAATATTGTCATTTCATTCTGTGCATGGCTGAATGTTCTGCCTTTCTGTCTACCTGCTGTCATTTGGAGAGTGCCCACAATGGGAGAGTGGGAAGCGGTTGCCTCCTTCCCATCTTCCATCTTTCTTCTGGAAGCTGCTTGACCGTATTAAAATAGCAGACTTTGGCAAAGACGTGTATTCCAGCTCACTCATCTCTTGTATGGAAGTGGTACCTCTGCCTGCTCCCCACCGCTACCCTTGGTTTTCTCTTCTAGAGCTCATTATCCTGGAACGCGGACAGTGTGGAACGCAAGGATGACAGGGAAGAAGCTTTGGTCGTCGGAAGATTTTAGCACCTTCAACAATGATGTTGGTGCAGGCTGTTGGGGTCGCATATTGAATCAGAACTATATCAATGGCAATATGACCTCGTAAGTTATTTGTAGTCTTTTATTATATTGTATTTATTATTATAATGTATTTTATAAAATACAATAAGTAGAAAAGTATAATGGGCTGCTGTAATTTCATGCTCTAGATTCAGTGGTTTTTAACATATGCTTTATTGACTTAATCTACATATGCCTAATATTTGTCTAATTTATGCCTTCTTTTCTGCATGAATTTGACGATTTATGTTTGAGAAGAGTCTGTATTAAGTAACGTTGTTTTCACTGAGGTACAGTCTACTCAGGCAGAGCAATGATCTTTGATAATTTGCATATATTTTAAATTACTTTGTGTCATTTCATACCTTCATATTTTAGTGTGTATCTCCAGAGCATTCGGATATTTTCTCACATTATTATATTATTTTCATAAATATGAGCATATGAAATATTTCTAATTCTTAGTCTTTATTCATATTTATCTAATTCTTCACAAAACCAAGTTTGTAAAGACAACACAATCGCTTTTATCCTTAAAGGGAACATTTCCTAAATGATTTGATGACAGCTAAGGAGTAATTAGATGCCAGTTAGCCTTATAAGATAATTGTAAGTCTAATAAAAGCAAGCCAATATGCATACTTTTGTGGTTGCTTGTTCGGTATTAGGGTGATGCATGTTCTTTGCAGACACTGAGAAAATGAAGATGAGTACCAAGTGAGACAAAGCTGCCTTTAATGTTGCCATCTTGAAATAATGGTCCTTAAAACATCCCCTTATTTTTATAGACTTTTAATTAATATATTGACACCTTGGTATATGGTCTGTTGAGCAAGCCGCTTCTTACTTAACGTATTGTGACGTTTTTCTCGTGTTAAGTATATTTTTACATCTCGTGCTTTTTTGTTTTGTCTTGTTTTTGAGACAGGGCCTTCCTATGTTGCTTAGGCTGGCCTTGAACTCTCTATACTCTCGCTCAATCTCCTGAGTGCTGAAGTTATGGACATACACCACCACTTCCAGATACTTATCATACATCCATATATATTCTGTCACATAAACAAGTATTTCCTAACTATGGCCTGTCTTAAGACATCGTGCAGTTCCTAAACAGCAGCTCACTTCTATCGTCCTTGTACATCTGGTCGGTACTTAGGGCAGTTCTGTTGATGCCCAAGATTGGGAAACACTTGGAACAAAATAGAGAATGCCAGCCATGTGTGACCCAGATCATGAGAATTCTTATGATGTTCTCCACTGATAGTGTGTGTGTGTTTTATTAGCATTATTATTTTTGCTTTATATTGAGGTAATGAGAAGGTTTAGATTTTCTAAGCATGCCAGAATAGCTTTGTGTCTTGGGAGAGCACTTGGTCAGGGAAGTGGAATTCTTAGGTGGGTGCTGTTAATATATCAGCTGCAAGGAACCCATAATGTTTTGTGCTTGAATTTTCTGAGAGCCATAGGACTGTACTCCTGGAGCTAGTATGTGCTGTAAACTGTTAGTGTCTCTCACCTCAAAGAAAGGGCCCCAAACAGGCCAGCAGGCTATCTGAGTTGGTACTTTAGCACTTTAGCGGAAGGAGGAAGGATAGAGGCTGGGGTTGTGTCAATACAGTTAATCCTCCCAGCCACCTGGTGATTCAGGTGTAATCATCATCTTCAGTCCACAGGGGAGGGAACAGCGGTCAGCAGAGGTGAGGCTGTGGAGTCCTGATTTGAACCCAGTCTAGGAGTCCTTGTTTTCAAGCTGCAGCAGCTCCAAGTCAAGTTGGTGGCAATCACATTATGAAGGTGGGGACTAGGAAGGCTGTTCATGAAGAGCAGTTATAGATAAGCTCTTACTTGTACTGATTTTGCATTTTTGACATGTCAGGTTAGCCTGAATTCTTGCATATAAATGTGTGAATGTAAATGTGTATGCATGTGTTTTACATGAATACATATGTGTGTTTTCAAGAATATATACATGTGTGTATATATTAATTTTTAATTCTCTGATTCACTGTTAAAATGCTCGGCTGTGCACTGCGCTGAATTTTTAAAGATGAAAGTGAACTGAGACATCATATATTTTGTTTGGGGTACTTAAAGTTTATGTTCACTTACATATCATTCTGAGATTTTTACTCCAGTTGTTTAAATATTTATACTACATAGTACTTCGGTGTTTCTTCTTTTCCAACTTAATGTTTTAGCACAATTGCTTGGAATTTGGTGGCTAGTTACTATGAGGAATTGCCTTATGGGCGAAGTGGATTGATGACAGCCCAAGAGCCATGGAGTGGGCATTATGTGGTAGAAGCTCCTATTTGGATAACAGGTATGAATGTCTAGATTCCATCTCTCTCTCCGCAGAAAGCACTGAAGGAGGTTATCAAACTGTTCATGCTTCAAGTGTTTGACTCTTTTAAGGGAGTTATGCCAGTGTTTCATAATACTATTTTGGGTAACCTGACTGTTTTCTGTATTTTATACTTGGCTATTCTAAGATCAGGCCCTTATAAAGGGAGAATAAAGAGGGGACAGATAGCACCATAGGGAAAGGGGATGCCCAGTGATGGAGACAGAGGTAATCATGTAAGTTTATGATCCCAAATCATCATTATAACTGATGGAATGAATGTAGTTAGAAATATCCAGCTAAGCTCAGCATGTCTAGGAGTTTTGGGGTTATTCTTTATGTCAGTTCCATTTTATTGATTGCACTAAAGTGAGTGAATATAATATATTAATTTTGATACTAATAAAATTATAATCATTAACCAAAAGAAATAAACATGTTATATAAAATAATATGACTTTACAGTGGTCCCTAAATCTACTAAGTGTTTGAAGATATACAACTGTAGGTAGAGTTTTCTCATCCCAGCAGCCACTTCTTCCCAAATAACCACAAGATAGTCTTATTATTAATTACAAATGCTCAGCCGATAGCTCAGGCTTTTTACTAGCTATCTCTTACATTTTAAATTAATCCACATTTTTTTTAAATCTACCCTCTGCTATGTGGTTCATGGCTTGTTATCTCATTTTTTTAATATTCCCTGTTTCCTCTGTTGGCATCGCCTCTGGCTCCATCCTTCTTCATTCCGGCATCCTTAGTTTGGTTGTCCTACCTATACTTTCTGCCAGTCAGCTTTTTATTAAACCAATTCAAGTGACAAATATTTACAGTATAGCAAAGGATCATTCCACAGCAATGAGTTTTAGAAAAGATAAAATTATGACTCTCATATAGATTAAAAAATGGTCATACACTGAAGATTTTATGTTTCTCACATGAAAGGAAGAAACCAGGTAAATGCTAGAACGAGCTTAGAGGAAAAGTCATCAAGGCAAAGCAACTTGAGATTAATTATAAATGGAGACAAGATTAGTTTCTCACAACTGGGAGGAAATCAATTAAAATATCTTCTAGACATGACATAGTTTTCATGGCTCAAAGACAGGGCTGTCAGATCTATGTACTTCCAATGAAATCCAGGTCTTCTTCAGTATCAGTCACATTCAAAGGAACATAACCATATTAATAGCTAATAACCTCATAAATAAGATAAATAACAATAGTGAAAAATTTTAATTTTAGTAAAATATTTAACATATATATTTATTGTGTGTCAAAATTATACCATAGTCTTTAAAAACCCAATTTTTTCCAAAGAAAGATAATTCTAAGTCAACTTGCTTTAATTTAAATCCACATTTTGATAATTTTCTTTTTTTGTGTGTTATTCTCTGATTGTAATCATGGCATTAGTTTAAATTCCTTAAGTAGCTCTTCAAAATAGTGGAAAAATTAAGCAAGACTTCTATGTGTTGGTTGGACAGCCTCTTAGTTGTTGGCATTGTTTCACTTAGTTAGGTGAAGTAACCCCCTTCTAAATTTCTGACTTTGGGGCTTTGGTAGGAACATGGAATACTACTTAGTTTATTTTCAGGACCAGATTCAGAGGTGACAGTATTTAGGAACAAATCTGTTTAAGACCAAATTATAAAATAGTTCTGAGATACATTTATTAACTTTTTAAAAGTTCCTTTTAAAAAATTCTTTTAATTCTTCCCTGCTCTGTTCGAGTGGAGCAGGTACTGACGACCACGGCTTGGGAAGAGTAACTTAGTTGTGCGCTTTGAGAATGGGAATGCACAACCACTGTTCCTGAATTTCCAGGTTGATTTAATCTCATCGGTCACTCAGAAAGCCCTCCTGCCTTTACACTTTTCTGCTGAAGTATTTAAAAAATGGAAGCATGAAGTCAGGAGATAATTTTTTATAATAGAACGTAGCTGGTTAGAATCAGTCAGTTCTTTCTAGTCAGTAGACTGTTTTCTTGTACAGTCGTCTCATTCACATCTTCTTCTTCTCTGTAGCTCATACAACTCAGTTTACTCAACCAGGCTGGTATTACCTGAAGACAGTTGGCCATCTAGAGAAGGGAGGAAGCTATGTAGCTCTGACTGATGGCTTGGGGAACCTCACCATCATCATTGAAACCATGGTAATGTTTTGTTGTTGGTCCACAACTAGTGGGCACCTATTACTTCACCAGAAACTTGGTCTTCAGAGACAAGAAGGGCATTATGTTCTCCCGGGCATAGAGGGCACTTCTCTAAGAGTCTTATGACTGGTTCCCTTGGAGAAAGGTGGGGGAAAGGGTCTGATGGGTACCTTGCTCCTCATGTTGTTTCTAAGACTTCTTTATCCTTAAAGATATATTGGGATAGCCAGCCTTGATCCTCACCGTGGCTTCTTAGGAAAGCTGTAGTTAACACTCCTATGGAAGGTTTCCTGGGACCATGTGCGTTAGTCCCTTTGAGTGTGTAGGTAGGAGCGGGCCTGGCCTGCCAAGTTAAACAGTAACTTTAATAGGGCAAAGATTGCCACTTGCCTGTGCCATTTCTCCTTGCTACCAGTGGTTCCTAAGGCTTCCAGTATCACCATGTCCTCTCTAGTAATTATTGTCCATATCTTTGTATGACGACTCTATAGGCTATGAGGTGGTGTCATTGTAATTTTATTTACCTTTTCCTTGTGACTAATGGTCCTGGCTGTTTATTCATATGCTCTCTGGCTAGCTGTATGTTCTCACTGGAGAAATGTCTATTAAAATCTACACTGTCCATTTCAGTTAAGAGGATTTTTTATTTTTTCTTGAATTGTAAGAGTTCTTCATATAATCTATCCAGCACCCCTCAGAAACACATGTGGCTTCTCTGTATTTGCTCCCATCCTTATAGCATACACAGGGTAGGCCAGGCTAATCTCAGAGTCATAATCCTGCTGTGTCAGTATCCCAATGCTGGCGTCGCTAGGCCCAACCTGTCTCTCTCTTTCTAATGGCATTCTCTGAAGTAAAAATGTCTAAACTTGTGTATTTTTTGGTAAGATTGCCGTTATTTTAAGTCTTACATTTAGGTTTCTGATCCTGTTATTTCTTGAGGTGCTTAGCATTTGTTCAGCTTCTTCCTGAGTGTGTGTGTGTGTGTATGCGTGTGCACGCACACCTAGTTAGTCTTCCACCATGTCTTGAACAGTCTATTTTTCCACTTGAATTATTTTGCATACATGCTGAAAAGCAATCTTTAACAAATTTGGGTTTTTTTTTTCCATACTTGTGCTGTAGTGGTTACCATTGCATCTTAATCCCTATACTTCTGAGTGAGGGTTTGATGGGAGAGTTTAGCTTTGATCAATTTCAAGGTTGGTTATTTTGGGTACTTTGAATTTCAGCATGAGTTTTAGGACTAGCTAATTAGTTATTGCAAGCAGACAGCCTATGATTGATACTTTACTTACTCTGCATATGAATATGGAGAAGCATTTGCATTCTACCCTGCCACTCAACAAATGTGGGGGTCTTTCTGTGCTTATGCCTTACTTAATTTCTCCATGGTATGTTGTCTTTTTCATTGTGGAATTCATATTTCTTTTTATTAATTTAGTAAACTTATCTATTAAAATTTTAAATTTTTATTGATTTGTTTCTTATTAATATTGCTGGGTGTTTTATTCTTCCAGATCCTACTATAAATAGGTTGTCTCAATTTTATTTTCAGAGTGTTCATTTTTCATGTGTAGAAATGCAATTGATTCTTATGTATTGATCTTGTCCTCACAACCAGTTCTTTCTGTGGATTACTAGAGGATTTTGTTTAAATGAGCACACCAAGTGAGCAAGATTCTTTCAGTCCTCCCGGTAGTCCTCCCATTATCATTCTAGAAACTTTGTGTTTCCTTTGCTTGCCCAGTTGTCCTGCCCTGCCGCTGATCTAGAAAAAAAAATCACTGTAGAGTGTGCTCTTAGCTGCTGGTGTTGCGTCAGTGTGTAGCACTTCAGGTTGAGGATTTTGCCTTTTGTAGGGAGGAGCGCGTTGAATCCTTTTAGTCAGAGTTCTGGTTTCCCCTGCATGCATGCTTGTGCTGCTTTTGCCCGTTATGCACTCTGATCATGGGCTAGATTATCCTGAGTGACTTCTGTGTGTGGAACCACCCATGCATGCCCGAGATTATCATCCTGATGTCATTCAGTATCCTCTGTATTCTGTATTGGATTCAACTTCCTAGATCCCCTAGGATTTCCTCCCCTCGTGATGCCTTTTTGGGTCTGGTAGAGGAATAGTTACTAACCCCATGGAGTGATTTGGGAATGTTTCTAGAGAATTTTTGAAGGTCTGGTGCTCTTCAAATGTTTGACAGAATTCATATATGATAGCATCTGGCCCCAGGATTTTTCTTCATGAGTTTAAGGATCTTTTCACTCACTGTAGGTCTGTTCAGATGGTATGTTTTCAGAAGCGTTGGGATTTTCTGTTTTTCTGTCTTTTTTGTCCTTCAGATCTGTGTTATTTAACACAGAGGCCTATGTTCAGTTCCTTTTCTACTCAGATACAGCTGGTAGGAATGTTCCTAATGTTCCTCCTTTGGTCCCAACCTTAGTCACTCAAGTCACGTCTCTTTCTTCTTGGTTGGTCTTCTAAAGGTTTATTTATCTTTCCGAGGGAATAATATTATTTTTATTTGTTTTCTTTGTTGCAGTATTTCACACCAGTATTTATTGTCTTTATTTTCCCCCTATGGATTTGCTTTGTTCTTCTGAAAACTGTTCAGCTTCTTGAAATAGAAGTCAAGGTGTTATTCCTTTGAACCTCAAATATATAAACATAAATCGGCTTTACTTCCTCTGTAGGCGGTGCTTTAGTGTACTTCATCCCTTTTCTGTTTCGTTTTAACATTTTTAATCACAAAGTATGTTTTTTTATTGTCCTTGTGATTTGTTTCTCGACTTTATTGCTCAGTACCAAGGTATCTTTATATTTGTGTTTCTGTGAAATTTGCAACTTTCATTGTTGATGCTTCATCTCATCCCATTCTGATTGGAGAGCGTACTTCCCGGTGTTCCTGAGAGGAGTTGCAGCTGTTGCCTTGCCCGTGGGCCATCCTGAACACTGACTGGAACAGACTAGGTGCCCTGTTGCCTGTGGAATTCCACATGACTCTTTCTTAGATCTGTTTGGTTGTTTGTGTTCATTTCTCTGCTGTGAATTATGACAAGTAAAATCTCAACCTTGTAGAATTGTCTACAATTCTCCTCTCTTCTGTTAGTTTTTGTTTTCTATGATTTTGAGATTTTCTTGGTGTTACTTCAGATATTTTAATGTATTGACTTCTGGCATTAAATTTTCTCACTGTTTTTATTTTTTCTTTTGTTTTAAAATTGATTTTCCCTTTTTGTCATTGCTACTTTTTTGGTGGCATCTGTTAGTGTATTTATTTCCCTTAATCTTTGTTTTCAGCCCGTTTCTTTGAACGTAAAGCTTATCTCCTTTTCAAAAGCACATAGTTGGGTCTTGCTTTTCTTAAACTTATCTGGCATTGTGGTTCAATTGTTGGATAAGCACTAGTGTTGCTATGGTTGAGTTTCCTTTGTCCTGGGCAGATGCAGGGATGCTCTTCTGCCTTTTCATTCCCTTTAGGCTTTTATCTTTTCCCATTTTTAATTATACACATCACATTTCCAACAGGAAGAGAACAGAATCCTGTGAAATTATTACTTTCAATGATTTTTTACGAGTGAAGAGAAGAAAAGAGGACAGTATATATTTATATCACCTTTATATTTAATTTATTTATGGTTCTTGTTCTTTGGATCTGTTTCTATGTATTTAACTTGCCATTAGGGTCATTTCCTTATTCTAAGCTTTGGCCAGGCACACCTTCATTAAGGTTATGTTATGAATGTATTTTTTTATAGTTTGAAATAAATTCAAATTTGTTATAAATGTTTGCTTCTTTTGCTACTCTTCAAGCATTGATTATGTAAAGTTTCCCCCACAATATAGTGTGTATATTATTTGGATAACTTACATGACTCTCTTCCCTCAGAGTCACAAACACTCCATGTGTATACGGCCATATCTACCGTATTATAATGTCTCACGCCAGCTGGCCACCTTCACTCTCAAGGGATCTTTGGTAAGTACGTATGTTTGACTTTCATTTTGCTTTCAAAATTTGTGTTGGGGTTAGACAGATGGCCTAGTGGTTAAGAGTGCTTGCTACTTTGTTTAAAGATGGGAACCTCTGTCAAATAACTCACAACTACATAGAACTCTAGCTACAGAGGATCTCATGCCTTCTTCTGGCCTCCAAATGTCACACATGTGAGCATACAGAAATAAGCAAATAAAATAAATCTTTACAAATTTATGAAAATTTTGTGTTATATTACAGGCCATCAGTTCTTAAAGTCTTGAAGTCATGTATTATATAATTACTAAGAATTTATATACAATTGGAACCTGTCCTGGTGCCTTGTATCTCCTGCATTTCCTTTTTCAATAATAGTCTTATGTAATAGCTGGTCTAGCCTGGCCTCACTACACAGTGGAGGATGACCACAAACTCCTGAACATCCCACCTTTTCCTGCTGAGTGCTGGGATCACAGCCCTGTGCCAGTACACCTGCTTCAGGGGGTGCTGGGCAAGGAATGCTAGGCAAGCCCACCACCAGCTGAGCCATTTTAACAGCCTCTTCTGACCTGACCTTCACAAACAAAAACAGAGGCCAGTATAGGACAAAGCTGCCTGTGGCTTTGGGGACTTGGAAAACTATCAATGGTGGTCTAAGATCAGTTCTGTGGCCTAAGG
>NC_022009.1:34174606-34207728 GCF_000317375.1 Microtus ochrogaster | reverse complement strand
GAACTAGCTCTTGTAGATCAAGCTGGCCCTGAACTCACAGAGATCCACCTGCCTCTGCCTCCCAAGTGCTAGCATTAAAGGCGTGCACTCCCACCACCCAGCTAAAGATGTATTTTTTGTTTTTATTTATTTATTTATTTATTTATTTATTTATTTATTTATTTATTTATTTTGGTTTTTTGAGACACGGTTTCTCCATATAACAACCCTAGCTGTCCTGCAACTTACTCTGTAGACCAGGCTGGCCTTGACCTCACAAAGATCTACCTGCCTCTGCCTCTGAGTTCTGGGATTAAAGGCATATAGCAACCACCACCTGATGAGAAATTTTTAAGCTCTAAAGCTTACAGTATTCCATACAGAAAAACAAACAAACAAAGCCCAATTAAACAAAAATACCCAAAAGTCACCAATTTTTTTTAAACCTCTTATTAAAGTTGAAATGGAAGAAGCCAGTGTACTTCTTACTAGTGATGCCACAGAATAAGTTTTTATACCAGAGAATTATAGGCAGCCAGCAGGGCTAGGGGTGAGGATTTGAGAGGCTAAAGGGAGACCAATAAGAATTCATTATATACATTCATAAAATTAAGAGAACAAAATTTATTAATATAAAAGAAGACAAAACATCTACTAATTGTAATAAAAAAACAGTGTAGTTTCTCTAACTCCTAGCAAAGGGGAGCTTGCTCCCAAAGCACACAGAGTGGAATGTCTGCATTCTGTATTTGATTAAGCGTCCTAGCAAAGATGAGCTTGCTCACAAAGCACAGAGAGTGGAATGGCTGCATTCTGTATTTGATTAAGCGTCTTAGCAAAGGGGAACTTGCTCACAAAGCACAGAGAGTGGAATGGCTGCATTCTGTATTTGATAAATGTCCTACTCCAGGAAGCTGGAAGGCTTCAGAAAGAGGCACTGATCTAGGCTCTTTGCTATTGAACAGCTGTCTCCAAAATCAAGCCAAAAGCTACATGTTTATTTTTTTTTATATTGCATGCTCATGGCACCCATGTATTTATCTAAAGCACATGACAAAGACGGTCAGAGATGTTAAGACAGCCCAGCTACGTGTGGCGGTTACTGCTCAGAAGCCCTAAGGCGCTGCTTGAAATGTTTCTTTACCAAGTTGTTAAAAATCATGTGGGTCTGGTGCTTTCCGTGTGGTCCAACTGTGAGCGTGGAGATGCATCTCCTCTTGAATTCTCTTGAAGGATGAGTCTCTTTCTTATATATGTCTAGAATTATTGCCATTGTCATGTGGCACTCAGGATTTACTGACTTGAGAGAAATTACTGTAATATATAACAATTATAATGAATGATAAGTATTAAAATATGAAGACTAATTTAAGATACTTTTAGGACATTATTAATTATTCATACTGGATCTTCAGTTTTTGGTTAGCATTTTTGCATTCACCATAATATTATATAGTTTGAAGGAAAAAATTTAGAACATAATGATTACCTTTGAAGAAGTTTAATTTTATATGGATGTCAATAACACAAGAAGGCAGAAGAAAGTGAGGTAAGATCCTGTAATAATAAGTAAAGACATTTTAAAGTAATTAAATGTTTAAGAAAGCTTCTTTTTACATTGGGAGGCCAAGGCACTAAGACCTGTGATTGACATTTGCCAGTATTCTCAGGTGTTAATGCAATGAGCTAACAGGGTAGAGAGATTTATTGTCTGTAGTGCTCTCTCCTGAAAAGGAACCATGACAGTCTTCTTCTGGGACTCTGGCCACTGTCACAGAGGAAAGCCCGTTGTTCCTGAGGACTCTCAGGTTAAGGTGGTGGCTTAATCAGGAAAAGCAGTAGACAGATTCAGTTGTACACCTACTTAACACAAGGTCAGAGAACACATACTCAAAAGCAGATGGTAGGAGCACTTCTGAGCATGCCCAGTTGAGTATTGTACTGATCCAGGCTGATTTGGTTCCCTAACAATGCAGGTCAGTGTCTCAAGGGTTGTGCTGGTTTTCCTCGGGTTTCTCCGGAATGTTTCCACTGAAACAAAGCCAGAAGAGGACAATCGTGCTGGTTCTTTAACTCGGCGTTTGTTGCTGGTGGTGCCTGCATTCTTTGCTCAGTGGCTAGTGTTCGTGGGAAACAAAAGCGTTGCTGGAGCCTGTCTTCCTGTTTCCGAAAGTGTAACTGTGTTAACCTTGAGACAGTTCTTTCCGCAGCAGGATGAGAGACCGAT
The DNA here is from genome assembly GCF_000317375.1 of Microtus ochrogaster. Lineage (NCBI taxonomy): Eukaryota > Metazoa > Chordata > Mammalia > Rodentia > Cricetidae > Microtus > Microtus ochrogaster. Next base: position 34,205,522 of record NC_022009.1, on the reverse strand, counting down.
TCCAGGATGTGATGAATCTCTCAAGCATGCTTTCTTGTGTTTTCTTCCTAGAGAGAAATACAAGAGCTCCAGGTGTGGTATACCAAGCTCAGAGGACCATCGGAGAGGCTTCATTTCAAACAACTGGACTCTCTATGGGTAGTCTTAAAATTGATTCCTCCGTTTGGGGCATTACAATAGTAAAAAGGAACAAATGTGATCGATGAATTAAAAGGGAAGTTGATTTTATGACAGCAGGGCGGTAGAGATAAACATCTCTCCATATTTTTCTTAAACAGAAATCCTGAGTAAGGTGTGAAAACTTTGTGTATCCATAGCTGTATTAGTGCTTGTTTATATTGGTGGATGTGTGCACTGCTGTCTGGCCGCCCAAGTGAGAGATGTAGGTCTCCTTTGAGATTGTTTCCCTCCGTCCTGGTCTGTCCCCTTGGCAGTTGGCTGTAGGCAGTTCTGCCCTCTGTGTTTTCTCTTATTTGCCATTGTTTCTTGTTCTCCCCACTGCCTGTCTCCACTCTTCATTATGCCTCATTGTTCAGGAACTGCCCACCGTTTCAACAGACTCCAGTCTGAATCTCAGGGCAAGCCATGGCCCTGCTGCTAGAGCGATGTGCCCGGAGTCCTTGGTTTGGAAGGCATCACCAATCTTCCCCATCAGTTCACATTCCCCACGTGACCATCACTGTCCTGTCATGTGACCACCACTGTCCTCTCAGGCGCTGGAAGATAGCTTTCCCTTCCCGAGGCAGATGTCAGTAGTTGGCCTCTCCTCACAGAGAGTAAACTCCTAAAATGGCTTCCATCGTATCTCTGAAGATATGTCAGCTCAAGTGTCCATTTCTTTGAAGCCTTGCTCACCTGACCCAGTGCAGGACTCTATGTGGATCTCATTAAATACCCCATAACCCTCCCCCAGAACTTTGGTTACCTTGAGATTGGGGCTCTGCCTTGTTTTAGTCCAGAGGTGTTTGATCCTTGTAGTTCCCCAGGGAAGGTTGCAAAGAGTGAACTGGCCCAAGCAAGCATATTACATCATCAAACTGACTTTATTGGCTGCGTTTTTAATAATAATGTTCTGACAATTAGCTAGTCAGGATCAGTAATTAAATACCCATTAGAACACTCTCTACTTGTATAATAATTTGCTAGAAATCATATAATGTGATTGACTTCCCCCATAGGAATGTTATCTGGCATTAATCCCGAGCCAGAACGTGGCACTGGATATCCATGGTTCTGCATCTTTTTACCCTTAAAGCCAAGAAATAATGCTAAACCCTTTAGTTCAGTGTAGATAAAAACTCATTAAAGTTTGAAAGACGAGCTCAAGCTCAGTGCCCACGTTAGTTGTGCGGGATTCTAATGTTTCCAGAAGGCAGTGCCTATTACAGGAACTGGGCTCTAGAGAGAGTTTCCTCTGACCATACACTGAAGCAAGCTAAGCAAGCCCTTTTTACACATCTGGTCTGATTCTCACAACAGCCCTCAGAGATATGTGTCCGGAGCCTTGAGATGAAAATCTTAGAAAGACTGCATCGCTAGAGTCATACATGTGACCTAAACCTAGCCTGGTCATTGAAGCTAAAACTGAGAGTACAATGCACAGGTTTTGGTTCTTCGCTCTCGAGTGTGCGAGGTTCCTAGTGCTCACCAGCCGAGCTGTCTGGGAGCTTTTGTGCCTTCTTGTCTGTTAGTGAAGCTCTGGAAGAAACACGCAGCCTCTGAGTTGCATTAATCAAACCAACGTGAGCTTCAAGGAGTTTGCAGTCCAACAGAGGAGGCAGTTGACTGATAGAGACTTCCAGCCATCTTGGCCTTTCCCCTTTTCTGTTGGAACTTCTTTTCTACAAAATATCATCTACACCCTCTTGTAAAACACCCTTAGAAAGTGCCGAGGGCCTTAGCATTGCTGTGTCTTCCCTCATGTGTTTAGGAAGCTCTAGCAGAATGACTGTCTAAGCTTGCTTCTTTCAAAGCTGTCCCCATGCCCACGCACCTGAGGTTTCTAGCACCTGGCCATGAACGTGGGGCTGTCTTCTTTTTCAGCTCCTCGACAGCAGTGGCAGTTTTGCCTTGGAACTGCAGGAGGATGAGCTGGTGACACTCACCACTCTCACCACAGGACACAAGGGCAGCTACCCTCCGCCTCCCAAGTCGCGGCCCTTCCCGAGAAGCTATAAGGATGATTTCAACGTTGGTGAGTGCTCTCTAACCTGCCTCACCTGCCATCCATCCTCTGCAGAGCAGAGCACTGTCTTCTCGTCAGACTGCATGAATGACAGATAGCATGATGTCCAAAGTCCTGATGTCCCTTTCAGCCCTTTGAGTTTCACCTGGTTAAAAGATAGCTAATGTTTTCAGTTCTTTGAGGCAAAGTTGTATTTTTCAGTTCCAGAAAAAGATGCAGAAGTCATTGTGAGGAGGAAGGTTATAATTCTAAGCCCTTTTGGGTGAAGCATAAGATGATAGCTGGGTACCGCCTCCTTGACCCGCCCTACGTGTTTCTCTCATGTGGAGGCTAAATCACAGTGCCAGGGAACTGAGTGCCTAAGGGCAGCCATGCTAGAGTTAGGGGCTTCAACTCATTGCTTGCTGGAGTTTAACCCTTGCATCTTCAGGAGGGTCTGCCCTGATGTGATTGGAGAAGCCTTGGAGGATGGGCCTTTGGGAAACCATCTGAAAGCATACGCGTGCTCATTGTGCTTGCATCTCTAGAGGACCAGCAAGCAGCGGCATTTGCTTACCAAGCAGTAGTGGTTGGTGGGCCTGAAAGCTTCAAAGTTGAGTCCAGTAGCTCTATAATCTGCCTCCAAAACTGACGGCTGTCGATGTACAGTGTCCAGATGTACAGCGTGATGTACCCTCATCCTCCTGTAGAGGGCAGCACTGCTTGTTCCACCCAACATGGAGACTCCCGCCTGTGCCGCTCACTGCTGGGTCTCACATTCCTGTGGCAGGGCATGAATGTTCAGCTGCTTGACATAGAAAGGCCTTTGGGCTCTGGTACTGGCATCTCCAAATATCTCACACACACACACACACACACACACACACACACACACACACACACGTCTTTAGGTCTAAATATTGGTAGGTTTTAAGTATTATTTATATTTTAAAAATCACTGGAAAGTGTCTCACAATATTCCACAGATATCAGACAGGAGGACACTGGTAAGGGGTTGATGCTTGGCCGCTGAAACACTAAGCAGAAGATTTGTTGTGTTCTGAACAGATTACCCATTTTTTAGCGAAGCTCCGAACTTTGCTGATCAGACCGGCGTGTTTGAGTACTACATAAATAACGAAGACCCCGGACAGCATCGCTTCACACTGCGCCAAGTTCTCAATCAACGACCTATCACCTGGGCTGCGGACGCTTCCAGCACCATCAGCATTATAGGCGATTACCACTGGTGTGTGAGAGAGATGCTCTCAGTGTCTAACCTCCTGATCTGGGTCCATTCTGAGTGACGAGCTTGTGGTAGTCCTCATGTCAAGAAGCTACTAGGCAGGTCATGGTTGTGTGAACTCGAATGACCTCAGACTATTCCAGGTTGATAATAACTTTAGTGAGATAAATTTAACTTTAAAGGAAGAATTGAGAATACTTGGGACTTGATTATATAATAAATAATATAATATATTATAATTACAATTTAATGCTTACTTGCAGACCTTGTGATTTGAAGTTTATCAGAGTTTATTTGTTGAGCTGGTGTTGCCACCTGCTGGACAAACAGTAGAATTCCACCTAAGCTAAGTCTAGGAAGCTACTTAAAAAGCAATCCTAAACATCCAAACCTTTCTTTAGATATATATTAAACACACAAGTTATATTTTTTTTGCCAGTTAAAATGCAATTTACAAAACTCGTACCTTCACCTTTAATTTAGTTATGGAATTTTAGGGTGCTGACTTACTGTTTTGCCTGCTTTAGGTAATATTTTTTACTTTTCTCATTACACACCTACAAATTCTCTCTCTCTCTCTCTGTCTCTCAGTCTCTCTGTCTCTCTCTGTCTCTCTCTGTCTCTGTGTCTCTCTCATTTCTCCTCTTTCTTTCTCTCTCCTTTTCTCCTCTCTCTCCTCTCCCCTCCTGCCACTCCTCCCCTATGTGGTAAAGTTCAGCTGGGAACAATTCACTTCAGAAGGAGCTTTGTGAAATGTGAAGGACACACAGCTCTGGACGCCATTCCCTCGCACCTTGTTTCCCAGATAGATGCCCTGGTACCCTGGAACCCTGGTACCCTTAGTCTTGCTTTTGCTAAATCAGTGATGTGCACACTCTCCTTCCTCTTTGCTGTTAGGTGTTTAGTATGAAGTGGGTTGTTTTCAGGGAAGATGTTTTGAAATGGGAGAGTTGTGTCAGAGGGAAAGAGCTGTACCTGGTAACATGTTTCAAAGGAAACCAACAGAGAGGAGAGCTATTGTAAGAGCTCTGATATTTTCTGTATGGCAGAATCTTTCCCTTCCCTTGATAGCCCCATGGACCAGTGAGCCTATAACCAGTGCTTTGCTGCATCCATACAGGTCTCAGGCAGACATCCTATGCAGGGTAAAATGCTTCTCAAAGTGGTGTTTGTGGGCCAGCATCATCACAGTACCTGGGAAGTCTTATTCAAGGGCCCACCTCAGACCTACTGAATTAGTACAGTGGAGATGATACCATTCTGCTGAGTTAGCAAACCCTCTGTTATATCTCTGAGGTCCTGATTCAGAATCAATATAAAATACTATTTTCATTGCTTTGAGGTTTATTTGATGTATATATGGGTGTTTTGCCTCTGTATATGTCTGTGTGCCCTGTGTGTGTTTTGCTGGCAAAGCCCAGGAGAAGGCATCGACTCTCCTGAAACTGGAGGTGCAGACAGCCGTGAGCTGCTGTCTGAGTGCTGGGAACTGAGCCAGGGCCATCCGGTGGGGCCGCTCCAGCCCTCAGATCGACTGTCCTTTTAGAGGCGGAATTTAGTCAGATCTTTAAGGAAGTTAAAGTTCTTTAATCTTGATAGATTGAAACGTACAATTGGCCTCAGAGTAGTTAAGACACCCCTGGCATGGGCTGCCTGCTGTGTTGGTGATGGAAATGTAGGTAAATCTTTCTATTCAGACTCACTAGAAACTTTGCCTTTATGCACTGTGAAAGTGCCTCATTCATTGTCACACTACACGATGACAAACTGCTTTAGTATAGAAAGGCAAGTAGCATAGCGTTCCAGTGCCTAAAACTAGTAAACACTGTCCACCAACCCACTGAAAGAATCAACAAAGTTGGTTCGCTTAATCGTGTAAAACTTGAAACAGCCGTTAGTGAGGATTCTTGAAGTCCATCCTCACTACCCGTTCAGACAGAGCCAGTTACTCTCTCAACTGAGGACGGGAGACATTTGCTATGAAGTGCTTGTTACCGCTGGGTTGGTACCATGAATGCAGAGGTAACTGACTCTTTGATCCTGCAGGACCAACATGACTGTGCAGTGTGATGTCTACATAGAGACCCCTCAGAGAGGGGGTGTGTTCATCGCTGGAAGGGTGACCAAAGGGGGCATTTTGGTGAGGACGGCCACAGGAGTTTTCTTCTGGATTTTCGCAAACGGATCTTACAGAGTCACAGCTGACCTGGGTAAATGACACATCTCAACGGATCAGGACTTACTTGGAGCCTGTGTGTCTAGGGGGAAGAATTTCAGCGTGTGTCAAGTCCAGAGCCATTCGGAATCACAGCTATTCACTTAGTGTGGAGGAGTGCAGCTCAGCAATGAGAAGGAACAGTAGGAAGGGTTGTGCACTCAGGGGTGAGCAGCGCTGTGAGGGTGAGCTTGTGAGGACCCGGGTGGGGCAGTGATGGAGGGAGAACACACTGGGGAGCCTCTCAGAAGACTGGAAGTATTGGTGCTTATGGAAATCAAGGGGCAGGCTGAGCCTCTTAGCAAAGAGACTTCTATCCCCTAATACATGGAACGCTGGGAAGGAGTTTGCCTTTTCTCTCTGGCATCTGTCTAGGCAGCAATGGCCTATGCGGAACAGCTCTTGATGCCGAGTGGGGGCCTAGGTGCTCGTTGACACTGGATTGCACTTAGGTCACACAGCTGCAGTGACATAAGGTCTTGTGGTGGTAACTTCTTAATTCTCAATCTCTTGACTTAGCACATTAGTGACATTTTTTATTTTATAATTTTCTGCTCTTTGTTCCGACTCTGGAAATAAAATAATAGTGAGTAGCAGGTGGTAAGGTTATTGTCAGAGTGTGGCCCATCTAGGAGGTACCTCATTGATACATGGATTGCTTGTCCCCAAGTCCCCGAAACCAGTTAGTGGTGGAGCCAGAACTAGGAATTTCAACCTGCATTTCAACTAGGAACTACCCACTGCTGTAGTTCAAAGTCACCTCTTAATGTCCAACCCTTGGTTTCTTCTAGACATTCAAATGCCCTAAGTGGAAAGCTAGTTTATTCGATTCTCTCTCTGTTGTATTGATGCTGTTTTCATGGAAGCGTATCTACTAGCTGATAGTCTCCAGTAGCCTTGGACTGCTCCATTCAGATATAAGTGTATCTGTGGGTTTACATGCTGATATGTAAGACATGGTTGGTTTTTTAAGTTTATCTCATTTGTTTTGCTGTGAGTGCACGTATGTTTTGTGGTGTAGAATCCACTCTCAGAACAGGCTTGTGTAGTGTGTAGCCGAATGAGGAATTCTCCTTGGAAGTCACTTACAGATCCGGAAATGAAGGGACCGTGCTTCCCTAAGGCAGACTTAACTACATACAGGTGCCATTTCTGAAGCTCATGGAGTTGTATGACCCTGAGATTTAGGTTTTACATGTAGCCCAGCTGAGAGATTGTTTTGTGTTACAGGTGGATGGATCACATATACTTCAGGACGCGCTGACATTACAGCGAAAAGATGGTATACACTCCGCCTAAGCATTAAGGTAAGTATTGCGGACAAGAAAGAGTGAAAAATAAAATGTGTAGCTTTCTAGAGTTTTCTGTTAGAAAACAAGTAGAAGGGTAGAAACGATGAAACGGGGGAGTCTGCTGTGGAGTCATTAAAGCCTACGTCCAGAGATGGAGTGCTGTGTCAGAGAGACCCAGAAGCTGACTTTTTAGACCCTTTTTTCTTTTAACTTGTTGTTTTTTTGTCTTTTAGATTGAGGCGTAATTGGTTAAGTGAGCAGCTGAACTAGCTGTTCTCGGTGTTCTTGAACCAAGAGTGTAAATAGAACCCGCCAGAGTAGCAAAGCCATAGAAGCTTATCCCTGCTGGTCTATGTGAGAGATGATCCTGGAGTGATCATGGGAGAAAGGAAGTCTAAGCATCAGCATCAGTATCCTTGGTTGATCATGCGGTGCTGGCTGACAGTGCTCCTGAAGGATGCTGTGTGGGAAAGTGTCTTCCCTAGTAGCATCAGCATCCTTGGTTGATCACACGGTGCTGGCTGACAGTGCTCCTGAAGGATGCTGTGTGGGAAAGTGTCTTCCCTAGTAGCATCAGCATCCTTGGTTGATCACACGGTGCTGGCTGACAGTGCTCCTGAAGGATGCTGTGTGGGAAAGTGTCTTCCCTAGTAGCATTAGCATCCTTGGTTGATCTGATAGTGCTCCCGAAGGATGCTGTGTGGGAAAGTGTCTCTTCCCTAGTGGTCCTTTCATACCTTCGCTTAGGTTGTAAATAGAAATTAAAATTGAGACTGAAAAAACTTAAAATGTTTCACTTGGTATCCATTCAACCACTGGAAATGAGAATTCTGATTTTTAAGCCCTTTATTAGTAGACTTGAGGATCTAGTTAGGTTGTGGTTAGTTTATTTGATCATACCATTCTTAATGGCATAATTGGTTTTAGTTGTTCTTTGATAGACTGATCCCAAACATAGTTCCTGAATGTTTATGTGGTGTGATTGGTGGAGACGAGCATTTACAAGAAAAATTGCATTTATTTCTTTTTAATTGCAATTTATTTTTAAATTATTTTTGAGAATTTCCTAGTGTAGTTTGGTATATTCACCACCCATCTCCTACCAGATCTAACCTCTTCCCTACCCACATGACTTTGTGTCCTCTTTTTTTTTTTTAATCTATCACATCTAATTTACATTGCCCACATCCTCTTGGGTGTGTGACTATCCCTTCGAGCATGTTCTATCTTCCAGGGGCCACATGCTTTAAGAAAACTTAAGCTTCCTCTCAGTGTGGTTGTCAGTTGCCAGTTGCTCCTCGGCCTGGGACGGGAGGGACCTCATACCCACCTCTTCTCTCCACATTGGTAGTTCGTCTGGTGTGAGCTTACACAGGGCTCATGCATGCTGTCACAGTTGCTGTGAGTTCATAATCCAGATGTCCTGCTGTGTCCAGAAAACCATTTTCCTGTAGTCACCCATTGTATCTGGCCCTTATAAACCCCTGTCTCCTCTTATACATGATCCCTGAGCCTTGGGAGGATGGGTGTGATGTAGGTGTCCTGTTTAGGATGGAACATTCTCTACAATTAGCCCAGTTGTGAGTCTCTGTGTTAATCACCATCTGCTGCAAAAGAAAGCTTCTTGGATGAGGGTTGAAAGCTGCATTAGTCTATAGGCTTAAGTCACTAAGAGTTGGCGTAGTATTATGTTCGTTAAGGGGAATAATAGCGGTGGTGGGATCTCTCCTGGATCCTATGACCTGATAATAGTGCCAGGTAGGTAAGAGAGAAACACTAAAAGGGCTATTCCTAAGTTTAATTCTGCCACCAATGTTTTTTTTTTTTTGAGACTTGGGACAGACCAATTAACTTCTGCCATTCTCTGAATTGGAATTAGCTACCTTCTAGATTAGTCATGCTAGATGAAGGACTTCATACTCAGGACTGGGCAAGCATTTGACCTGAAGAGCCAGATGGGAGATAGTGGGGCTTGTGGTCCATGTGCTCTGTGCTCCAGCCACTCAACTCTGGAGTTGTCATGAGATAGCCATGGCAGACAAGAGGTGAATGATTAGTGTGCCCACATGCCAATCAAAGTTCACTGTGGAAATAGGTGGCTGGCTGGGCCTTGGTTTACTGAGCTCTGTTCTAAGTCAGTAACTTGGAAATGAGTACAGGCATAGTTATGAAGAAATAATGACCCCCTTGCTCTGGCTTCCTAGTCATGGTAGTTAGAGAAGACTGTGCCAAGTGGGCCATGCTTGAGTTTAGACGTGGATGAGACTGAGAACAAGCTAAGTAGCCCTCATAGCTGGTTCAGAAGGTGGCTGGTCTAGCCTTGTCTAGGGAGCATCTGGGAAGCCAGAATGGCTGGAGCCTGGGGAGTGGGACCAGGAGGCACTGTGGCCCCGTAGGACAGGCCATATGTCTAATATGATTTGTGTATGTGTGTCCCTTGGCCCAGGGCTAATGGCCACTGCTCTAGAAGTGGCAGGGGGTGTCCAGGAGTGCCTTTGAGAGGGAGACAGCTGTGCACTTGTGTAGCCAGAGGCGTATGGATTCACACTGGGCCCTAGGTGACTTGGATTTGTTTCCTGGATCCTCTGGAGCCTTCAACATAAAATCTTACTCAGCTCAACTCTCAATGTCTTCATCTATAAAATTAAAGAGTAATGCATTATAATTTTGAGACAGAAATATTGGTGCTGGGTTTTAGCCTAATAGTTGGCCTCTCCAGCACTTTCTCTTTTGAAAGTAGCTTATTTTAGGTGGCTAGCTGTGCCTTTGAGTGTGTGTTCATAGTGTGCTGCAGCAGAGGCAATAAAGGGTGAAATTTACAATTTACCGTGTGCCAGACAGTAAGGGAAATGTAATGGCCACTTTCTGAGAAAGACACACTTGATTTCTTCCCCTCATTACCAGTAAATCACACCTCTGTGCACTTTCCTTCCTCCCCCAGCACTTCACCCCACGGTTCAGTTTAACTACTGCTCTTCTGACCTAAGAGTAGCCCTTCCATATGGCTTTGTAGTGACATGCTCCTCGTGGGCACAAAAGAGCAAAAGGAAGGCTAATTCCTTCTCTGGCTGGGTGCACAGTCCTTAATTGAGACCTTAAGCACAGAGCAGTTTGCAGCAGGCGTTTGGGCTCAGCAAACTCCGGAGGCATCTCCCTTGGCCAAAGTGCCCATGTGTGCAACTGCAGTGCTGTTTTAGTGGCCTTTTGTCTGAAGCTTTGTAATAATGCTATAAAAATATTACGGCCTTGTTTTGAGGTTTGGTTTTGGGTGGAATATCAGGAAATATCGAGGTTTAATGTATTTTGGGAACTGTTTAAACAGGTACCTTTTATTCTTTCAGAAAAATTTTGATATATTTTAGACTTTTTCTCAAACACATGAAATTGTATTTTACAGTTGTAGATCTTGAATGAGAGAGATGTTTGTTACACTAAGTATGTGAGCTACATTCTTAAATGGACTTCAGAGGGCATATCCACTTTTTCACGGGACACCTTTCTCTCTCCTGCAGGGTTATTTCGCCTCTGGCATGTTGGACGGCAAGGTCCTGTGGGAAAACGTCCCTGTGAAATACTCAGGGAACGGCTGGGCTGCGATCGGAACGCACACCTTCGAGTTTGCGCAGTTTGACAACTTCCACGTGGAAGCGGCTCACTAGTACTCACAGGGCCTCAAGATGCTATTTGGATTTTCTATTTTTGATTTAGATTCAGAGCCAGTTTTGATGGACCTATATGTGAGCCTTTCAGGCTAGCAATAATGAAGAGTATATAGGGAAGATGGCACACGGTTGCCAGATCCTGTGAAAGATTTAATTAGAATGAATTCTGGAAGGAATGTGGATGTCTTTGGCATTGCCTGCGGTAGCCTTAACACTGTTGGTCCCATCCTTCAGGAGTGGTTTGGGTGGTACCTGCCTTGTAGTCTTGGCGCTGATACCTTGGTAGCTCTCTCCATACTGTTTGTAAATGATCATGCAGATGGCCGGGACCTGAGAACCACAGGTGGTTTGTGTCTAAGTGAGTGGAGGCATCCTTAGAAGATGCTGGTGCTTAAGAGGAGGCTGATGAACCCTTCAGTGCACACTTTACCATGCTGTCCTCTCTCTCAGAAACACACACACCCTCTCTCCCTCACGTGCCCCTCTCCCTCCCTCCTCCCTCCTTCTCTCTCTGCCTTCCTCCCCCCATAATGGAATTGGTGGGATGATTTGAAAAATACCTCATTAATAAACTAACTCCAAAGCCATTTTTGCAGTAATAAAAGTAATCAGAGTAAATTGGGTTGTTTGTATTCTTTCATTATCTACTTCTGGCTTTTGACTCTTATCACCCTTATAACTGTCTTGAGAATTTCCTCCTCATCTCTTCTGCCCTTTACAGTATGTCCTCACAGGTGCCTCCGGAAACAGCCGAGCACTAATGAATGCCATCACCTCTCTCTGTGTGGCAGGAGGGTACGCTTAGCCTTTTACTAGCTTACTAAATCGGGTCATGTCCTAGTGTTTTATGGATAGGTGCACTTAGTATGTTCCTACTGTGTATATTTAAGTGTTGGTAAGCATTAATGTAACTCTTAGAACCAAATCAGTTTTTCATGTGGATAAAGAGAACTCTGGAATTCTTTATAAGGAAAAATTACTCATTGAATTAATTCCACTACATGGGAATTTGTGTCAGTCTAACACTGGTAGAACTAGAAGGAGGTTTTGTGTTGCTTTTAAAAACTTGAAGATAATTGCCAGGATAATTCAGATTAAAGAAAAATATATTTAAACCAAGTCTAAATGATTTATAATTTATATTTTTAAATATTTTTGAAAACTAATAATATTCTATTATATATAATAGAATATTCCCATTTGAAGTGTGTAGTTTGTTTTGATAAGGTAAATATTCCTTTGTAACCAGCACTGCGATGACGCCATCCACTATCTCCATCACCTTGGAGGGCTTTCTGTTACACCCGCAGAAGCACTCTGCTTCTGTTGCTAAACATATGTTTGTTATGGAGTGACATGATGTGCAATGCAGCCTTTAGAATGGTTGCTTTCCATCAGCATAAGGCTGTGAAATTTGTCCAGGTTATCACTTGCCGAAGTGGTCGGCTCCTTCCTATTTCTGAAGAGAACTCCACTGAATGGCTATGCCACTGTTTGGTTTTCCATCTTCTATTTTAATGAGATGAAAAGTAAAACTCATGACAGCATTTACATACAAGTCTTGGGACTATTCATTTATTTCTTTTGGATTAACTGGGGAGAAAGGTTACTGGCTCTTATGTTAAGATACGTTTAACTTCATAAGAAACTACCTGCTGTTCCCAAAATGATCTCATGATGTTACACTTCCGTGATGATCACCAGTGTTAATGCACCAATGACAGCATCCTTGCAACACTGTGTAGTGCATCTGGATAGATGAAGATCTCTGCACACACGCTCCTGTCATCTGTGGCTCCAGGGCTTTTGCTTCTTTCCCAGTTTCTGCTGTCTTGAGCTCACTGGAACTTTCAGTTACAGCTTTGAGGAGTGCTCAGAGCATCCATCCCTGCCTCATTCCCAATCTTAGGGAAAATGTCTTCCACTCTTAGCGTGATCTTCTAAGAAGGTGGTTTCTTTCCCCCTCCTCCTGTCTTTTTTGTTTTTAGATCTCTTGTGTAATGCTGTTGGTGCATAAGTGCAGATCTCTCTTCAAAGGCGGTAATAGTTTATTCTTGAGCAAAATGTGAGTGACTACAGCCCAGGAACATGGATTTAGGTTATCCCAAATCCCATGTTCCTGTGTGGTAGCAATTTCTTATAGTAATAGAACAACAGCAGTCATCAACCAAGGCACTGTTAAAGATAATTGGTGGCAACATCAGTAGATGGGTTACAGCAAGGTGGGGAAGTTCTCAGATATGGGCCTGAGCTGCTATCTGATGACATTCTTTGTCTGGGTTGGTGGAATTTAGAGGTCCATTCATACAACCTCATAGGGTTTAAATTTGATCATCACAGGGATCTGGTTTGAGGACGCTGGCTACTGCTCTGCCACCGATATTAAGCCAGACCCATGACTCGTGGTGAGCATTTGCAAGCGAAGATGAACGGACTAAAGGGTAAACTGTGTGACTCAATGGGACACACTGCAGTTTCCAAGGCAAGATCTCTCTCTCTCTCTCTCTCTCTCTCTCTCTCTCTCTCCCTCCCTCCCTCCCTCCCTCCCTCCCTCCTTTGTTTGGTTTTGGCGGGGATGGGGAGATAAATGGGATTAGAATACATAATGTGGAATTCACAAAAAGTTAAAGAAATAATAGAGAGGCCTGTTGGGGTAAAAATAGCCCAAGATAATTTGGCTCCAGACCTGAATATTCCAGCTTTCCATAGTTACTAAAATTCTAGACCATCAATCTACTTTGGAGAATCTTTAACATAGGTGCTATTAATCTGGAAACTTTAGTTTTAATGTCTTATAAATAATCTGATAACTTCTCAAGAAAATCTCTCTTGGCAAGTCCATGACCCCTCTTGGGCGTGTGCTCTCATTTTCTCAAGATCCTCACTGTCTTTCCAAATGGCAGTATTTAAAATCTATGTTATAGGCACTGGAAAGATGGCTCAGAGGTTAAGGATGCTTACCACTCTTGCACATGGATTGAGTTTGGTTCCTCGTACCCATATCAGGGGCCTTACAACCGCCTATAATTCCAGTACCAGGGGACCCAAGACCTCTGACCTCTTCAGGCTCCTCAATTTATGTGCATGGACCCCCACACAGGCCCAGAAGGGGTGAAGTGAGTGACTCTCAGGGCTTTGGGAAGACTTCCGGAGCAGGAAGATGGCCCTCTTACATTGCATCAACTCAGCCCATCTCCATTGCTTCACGTTTAATTAATGGCAGAAAGTTATCTGGCCCTCCGGGATGGCATTATTTCTTTTTATGAAACTTTACAAATCTCTGCCTTTTGGGAACCAGCATGTTCTAGTGAAAGACTGTAAATTCTTGCTGTACCACCCACACTATTTTTAGCAGTGAATGGATTGTTCCCTTTCTTAGCGCCTTGAAATAATATCAGCAGGCACTTATTGAGAATTAGGCCTTAAGCTCCTTGGAAACGGGGATTAAGTTTGATTCCGTGCAGAGCCATATCTGCAGTATCTAGTATAGGCCCTGATAATTAATGCAGAGGTGACGAATAAGTAGCTGTTGGGAGGTATCTTAGTTGCTATTCTATTGCTGCGAGGAGACAGCGTGAGCTAGGCAACTTATAAAGGAAAGCATTTAATTGAGGCTTTATTTAACATTTTCAGAGGGTAAGTCCAGCATGTCAACTGGCAAGCAGGCATGATGCTAGAGCAATAGCTGAGAGCTTATCTCTGGTCCATAGGGGAGAGGCAGAGAGAGGGAGAGGAAGATGGCCTGGTATAGGCTTTGGAAACCTCAAAGCCCACCCCCAGTGACACCTCTTCCAAGTAGGCTGAATTTTCTCTAACAAGGCCACACCTCCTAATCTTTCCTTTAAAAAAAAAAGGCCACCATCTAGGGACCAAGGAATGAAGCATTCAAATATATAAAACATCCAAATATATAAGCCTTTGAAGGCCATCCTTAAACTACTACTGTAGGGAAGATGGAGTATTTGTGAGGGATGGATATCTTGTGTTAAATCTCATGAGTTACATTATTTCAGATCCTGTAATGTTTGCAACTAAAACTCACAGGATGTCAGAGAGTGCTAGCGCCTGACTCCTTCCTGGATTACCAGGGAAGCTGAGAATTGCCACCAATTACCATATGAAATGTATAAAACTATGTGTGTGTGTGTGTGTGTGTGTGTGTATGTGTTTGCACATGCATGTGTATGCACAGGCCTATGAAGGTCAGAGTCTTCATCACTATTCTCCTTATTGTTTGAGACAGGTTCTCTCTGAACCCGGAGCTCGTTGGTTTATCTGGGCTGTCTTGCCAGCAGTCTTAGGGACTTTGTGCCTTGGCCTTCCCAGTGCTGGGATTACAGCTGTGTTCTGCTGCCCCCGGATTTTTAGCTGCTGCTGGGGATCTGAATTCAGGACCTCATATTTACATTGCAAGTACTTTACTGACAGCAAATTCCCTAGCCCAAATAGGGGTAGTTTTCAAAGTCTGTCTGGCTAGTTGGCATGTGATTAAGAACAAAAAATAATTATGCTTACAAACAATTTGAGAAAATAAAAAAGCTGATGTTAATTTAAAGAGAGATACTTGGATATTTGGGGGGAAGAATGAGGTGATTCTGAGTGATTAACAGTTCATCAAAACAGCTTCCACTTACCTTTGTGGAGATGTTGCTCTTCTGAGCCATATATTCATCTTAAAAAATGCTGTCTAAATGTATTATAGGTCCTGAATAGGAGATATATATTCTCCCAGGATTGGACTGATTTCCACGGTTCTAAAGCTTCCGAAGGAAGCCATGAAGTTTTTGCAAGGATGAAGAACAGAACTGGCTTTCTGTGCCTCTGGCACTGCCCTTCCATCTCCATCAGGAGAGATGTTTGGCATGGCTCTGTGCTTGTTTGCTTATGACTTGTTTCCTGAGCTCGGTTAAAAGCCTGTGTTAAGTCCTGAGACTGATCTAACCCTGTGTCTGGAGGGACTCCTTAAGCCATACCTATGGATCAAATAAATCTTTCAGTGGCAGACATGGGCTGGAATTTGTAACTGGATTCTGGCTCTGGCAACCCCTCAACATGCTGGTATTTGTGATCTCTGTTGAATTAATTCAGATAAGACCCCAGAGAGCAGAAGACAAGCAGGACAAAAGGAGTGGCCTTTCAAGGGCAAGAAAGGACAGTGGAGAGTGGCCATCGTGCCCCTTGTTAAGGTGGATTTTATGCTAATTTGTAAAATTTCAGGAACAGATGTGTTTAAGTGGGCAGGGGATTGATAGGTCTGTTTAGATTAAGAGAGGGGGAAACTAGTATGTCTTTGTTCCATAGCAGGGAGTCTCTGATAGTAATCGTATGAGCTTTGAGGAATTCCTATCTTCACCCAGGGCTGAAAATATGATTCACATCTCATTCTATTGATCAGTGATCAAAATTTGAGTTCCCGGTTTTATAATCTGAAGATTATAAAGAAGGGGAAATCCACCCTCAAACTTCCACGCCTGCTAACATCTGACTCACTATCTAATAGAGATTATGTGGCTATATTCCCGTAAGAGCTCTGATGTCTCCACACCCCAAACTCTGCTCTTGCCATATATATTTAGAATAGAGTCGCCATCAACTCTAAATGTACATTAAGCGTAACTGAGGAGACTTGATACCTGGGTTTGGCCCCAGAGAATCTGGTTGGTTGGTCTGGGGGAGAGTTTGAGGATTGATTCTTATTGTAAGCACTGCCTGTAATTCTGATGTGTAGTCAAGACTGAGAGCCATTCTTGTAGAAGCAGAAGGTGCTTCCAGAGGACATTTCTCACCCTTTACTTTCCTGGTGTCCTTCCTCACGTAACTGGGGTCTCTTGCTTCTGTGAGAAGGTGTTTTAATGACCCTCAAAGACTAGACCTAGCCATTTTAGAAGGTAAGTAAAGAAAACAGGCTATGAAACACAGAGTGTGATGTACTCAACAATGAATTTTCTTTTAAATTGTAAGTTAATTAGTCAAGGAAATAAATACTAAACAAACCTGGGCTAGAAACCTGGGCTAAAGGTCATTTTCCTATAACCGTTAAGCCCAGATATAGAATACCTGCCAACAAATGGCAAAATGAGCCCAAATGAGTACTTTTCTGTGAACAGATCTGAGTAGAACTATTTCAAAAGAAACGGAAGCAAGTGAAAATGACCAATTATCATGGAACAATAAAACATTTGCCGTCTGCCATAAAACATCAGGCAGAAACAGTTTCCAGTTGGGCAGTTTTGCTGACTAAGGAGCAGTCCTCGGGCAGTTTGTCAGAGCGAGAGAGAAGGGGCACCTCACAATGGTCTCGGGAAGCACACTCCTGGACATCGTGGGTGAGACATCAGCTGGCCATGCTAAGACTATCAATATGAAAAACTGCAAATAAAGGACAGACAAATAGAACTGAGCAGTGAATGAAATGATAGCTCCATGGCCAAGTGAAGTTCAGTGATACAAACCAAAGGTTGGTCCATAGTGGAAATCTCGTAATGTAATGCTCTGTGTTAACGAAATGGGCAAAGGAGGAGGAAAAGCTTGGATGTCAACAGATGTGGCCTAGGTGGCTGGTGAAAGTCAATATATGTGCTGGATAAATAGAAGGAATGATAGATCACATTCAGAAGAATTCCGTAAGTTGTTTTCAGCGTGCTAAAGCAGTAAAAGTCTAGAATCATTTTTCTCCAGAATGACTACTTTTTGAAAACTTGATTAACTTTGTTCTTTGACAATTTATGTACTCCTGTTTGCTTTTCAAAGCCACCCTCCCTTATCGCCTTCCCATCTCTGTTGTTTCTTGTCCTTCTCTGTACAGGCCCCTGTCCCACAGGCCTTTTGTTTGGCTTTGTGACTTTCTGTTGATACCAAGAAGTCCTCTCCACATTTATGATTGTATCCATAGACAGATACTACTCTTCATCCTTAATCCAAGAAGCTGATCTTACAGTGAACAGCGGTGAACACAGACACGTATGGTTCTTCGGAGGGCTGAGAATAGATGATGACTGAACCGTAAACAGGACATAGACATCCGTCCAAGCTCAGGCAACACTGCAAAAGGCAGAGCATAAGGAATTCTACAGCCAGAAGAGAGAACCATTCTTGTTGTTGCTGTTTTGTTTTGATTTTTGAAGCAGGGTTTCTCTGTAGCTTTGGAACCTGTCCTGGAACTAGCTCTGTAGACCAGGCTGGCCTCGAACTCACAGAGATCCACCTGTCTCTGCCTCCTGAGTGCTGGGATTAAAGGCGTGTGCCACCACCCGGCAAGAGAAACATTCTTAAAGTTAGAAATAAGCAAGGGCATGGCTTTTTTTTTTTACCAGATAGCAAGAAGAATAGAGAACCAGAAAAATAGTATTTATCTCCTGTGTGCCAAGTAAATCATCTAATCCTTCCAAACCCTGCAATACAGATACTATTTTTTCTATTTTACCAATAATAAAATAAAAACAGGAAAAAGTAGAATCCTATAGTCTCACAGCCCACAGGAGACAACATTGAGGCTCATGTGTCTGTTTAGACTTCCCTAGAAGAGAAGAAAATGATACTAGGAGACTTGAATGAAGAGAGACTGGCAGACAGTTTTGTAAAGAATGCATTTCTTCTGTTTGTGTATTTTTCTTTCTTTGTGCATATGTGTGTGTTCATGTGTATACATAAGCATGGACACACATACATGTGTGTGGTGTAGGAGTTCCCTCTGTTTATGTATTGCTTTCATTGGTTGAAGAAGCAAACTGCCTTGGCTTTTTGATAGGGCAGAACTTAAATAGGCAGAGTAGACAGAACAGAATGCTGGGAGGAAGAAGGGCAGAGTCGGGACGCCATGGTTCTCCTACCCGAGATGGATGCTGGTTAGACTCATTCTGGTAAGCCACAGTCAAGTGGCGATATACATTAATGGAGATAGATTAAACTAATATGTGAGAGTTAGCCAATAAGGGGCTGGAGATAATGGGCCAGGCAGTGATTTAATTAATACAATTTCTGTGTGATTATTTCGGGGTTAAGCTAGCCGGACGGGATGGAACAAAGGGGCCCCCATGCTCATACTACATGTGTGCTTCAGCAATCAAACAAGATTATCATACTTTAGGTGCCATTCCCCTTGCTTTCTTAAGTCAGGGCAGAGTGGGGCCCCTGCTTGCCTATCCTACTGCCAGGAATGTCAAGTGAAGAAGAAGATGACATCATAAGAGGTCTATACAAGGGCTAGAGCTAAGCCAGCCTATTACTGTTGCTCATCATTGCCAACAATTGTTGCCAACCATCCAACTGCCCATCAAAAGAGGGACAGGATAGACAGTGGTGCATTTATGCTTCATAGTACTATACTACTTTTGAAAAATTACCATTTCTCAAAGAGATCATGTGGCAATTAAGTGTACCAGGTTTTGGGTGAGGAATGGGGAACTGACTCTCATCTCTACCACTTCCTACCTCTGTGGTCTTGGAATTCAAATACATCTCTTTGCTATTTGTGAAACACGATTATAGTAAAATAGTCCCAGAATCAGGGACATTACTTGCCTGGAGTTTCTGAGAGTTAAAGGGATTAGTACAATATGTCCCCTTTAGCTCCTGTATGCTTGAATGGAGGAACTAACAACAGCATTTTCCAGTGTTTGGTACCCATAGAGGGCCTCCTTAAATAGAATTTTAGGTGGATTTACTTTGTATTATGCAGTATTTGTGTACATAGAAATGTATTTGTTTATAATGTGTGTTTAGTATTTTATAAAGTTATTAAAATTTATTTAAAGAACACAAGACCAGAATTTGAAGTCCCTCCTTTTTTAAAATTCATTTTGACTAAAGCAAAACATAACTCACTACTGGCAGAAGGGCTCTGAGGTCCCTGGAGGGAAGCTGAGTATCTATCAAGCCTGGAAACTCACTGTACCCCAACGGGGAGTAGGGAGGTGTCCTAGCAGGAGGCAGGCACCAGCTCAGGTCACCATGACAACCACAATCCAGCATCAGCTGTGGAGTTTGGAAGGAAGAAAGTCTTTTTATCTTTTATACCCCTTTCCCCAAATAGTTTTGGACTCTTTTTTTTTTTTTAAATAGCAATCTTCTTTCCTCCATGGGTGCCACAGCAAGAACTCCAAGCTTTGACCATAGGACCAAACAGCTAATGGATGGTTTGGCACAAAAGCTGTTTTCCTAAATGACTGTCCTTGACAAAGCTTACCTTTTGTAATGACATGAACCCTTAGACATGGTTTAATAAGCATGAAGAAAATGTGCCATCCAGATGAGCAGCTTCTTCACAATAGAACGAACACATCTTTGAGTTATCTGGAGGTCATGTTGGACCTCAGATGAATCCATACGTCTGTAGCTCTTGCTATGATGATGTGATTTCTGTCTGACCTCTTCTGTGGCAGGTGCCTCTTCTCCTCCATG
Organism: Microtus ochrogaster; assembly: GCF_000317375.1. Taxonomy (NCBI): domain Eukaryota; kingdom Metazoa; phylum Chordata; class Mammalia; order Rodentia; family Cricetidae; genus Microtus; species Microtus ochrogaster. The sequence goes on along the minus strand of NC_022009.1, from coordinate 34,185,544 downwards.
GAGCTATCTTCATGGCAGGAGTGAGAGTCATCAGAAACGATTTATTTTGAACGCACAGGTCCGTCTTTGTAGAACTTCCACCCACTGATTCTAATTCTAGGTCAGAATCAACTCAAAGAAGGCCTGATTCTTTTTCTACTTCTAAGCCCTACAACAGTTGAGAGGCTTGTCGTGGACAGTTTTGGGAAGTGGTATTTATTGCTCCTGATGGGATATTTTGGGGATTCTGAGATACTCGAGTTATGAGAATAAATCATAGCTGTCATGCTTTTTGAGTGCTATTTGAAAGACTAATGCAACCTTTTTGTCAACCCCCAGTATTGTGATTTGAATTTCTTTATTTTTTTGTGTGAAAATATGTGTGACCATGCATGAGACTACATGTGTGTAGATGTGCATGTGGGCATGTGTGTGTGTGTGTGTGTGTGAGTAGAATGGTATGTATGTGTGTGTGCACCGTGTGTGTGTGCATGAACATTTAAATGCCCTAGAAGACAACTTTATGTAATTTCTCAGACCCACACTTTCTGCCTGCTTATTTATTGAGACAGGGTCTCTCACTGACCTGGGACTCACCACATAGGCTAGACTAACTCCCTGTGCTATCCAAGGACCCACTTGTCTCTACTTTCTCAGTGCTGGCTTTGTAAGCATGCTACTACGTGGAATCAGACCAACTGAACTGTCCCCTCAGACCTGATAGTATTCTGTGGTTGTAGTCTGCTTTCACAATTGAGGACCAGTGTTATCCATCTGAATGTCCAGATTCTCTCAAAGAATAGTTGTTCTTTTGCCTGTTTTGGCCTTGTGGTGTAAAGATTTATTTTCAGATCCTTTTTCTTCTTTAAACTAATGGCCACTCTTGGGCAGGAGGAGATGGGATTGCATGCATCCCATCCTAGATTCTGAAATGCCTGTCATATACTGGCACTTAAAAGACATTTAAAATATGCTGTGACTGATCCAGGAAACAGAGGAACCAGACCCTTGCAGACTATGTTACCTTTTTTCCCCCTCTTGATCTATCAGTTGTCGATATTGAGCTGCTGTAACAGAAAGCCACAGGCCAGGCAACTGTCATTTATTGCTTCTAGTTCTGGAGACCAGAAGTCCAAGGCCAAGATTCCGGCAGGTCCTGTGTGTGTGTGGAACTCTCTTCTTTTTTCCCTAGGCTGCTGCTTTTTTGCTGTGCCCAGACAAGGTAGAAAGATGCCAGAGAACTTAAACAACTCCAATGCCACCCATACTCATGACCTCATCTATCCCTTATTGGTCCCCAAAGGCTGTACTTCCTAATTCTATCACACTTGCGTGTGGCCCAACATTGAAATCTGGAGATCATTCAGTTCATACCAGTGAGTGTGTGGTCTGACTGATGACGAACCCAAGTTGTCTTTTTTTACCCAATGTGATGACACAGACCTTTTAGAACTCTAGCCAAGGACACAGAGAGATTTTCCTCTGGGGTCTGCCCAGAAAGTGTGAAATTTTTGGTTTTAAGATATTAAAAAATAAAAATAATAGGTGTGGCTGATAGACAGGTAGGCAAGGGAATCACTTTGCCTAGAATTTCCAGTAAAACCCCACAGCTGAGATCTCAAACTAGGGAAGACTCCATGTAGCATTTGCAGTCTGCCAACCTCCCCATGTTTAGTGAGAGATGGGCGCATCCCTGTTGGATCATTTCTCCTATGATATAGAAGGTTGATGTCCCGTGATTGAGAGAAGCATCTCTCAGAAGTGACCGCTCCAAGATCCATAAAGGATTCCTGAGTCACTCCCATCTACTATCAGGAGAACAAACTGGTGCTCGTCTCCTGTCTCCTCTGCCCATGCTCTGACACTGTTGAAGTGTGGAGCAAGGGCCCGAGGAAAGGCAGGGGGCTCAGGGAATCCCCGCGAAGCTGTTTTCATAAGAGTGTGGCAGGGATAGCTGAGTTCTTGTACTTTTAGTGGATGCTTAAGAAGGGTGGCATTCAAATTTTTTTTTTTGAGGGGGAGGGATTTTTTTCATGACAGGTTTTCTCTGTATAGCTTTCTTGCCTGTTCTGGAACTAGCTCTTATAGACCAGGCTGGTCTTGAACTCACAGAGATCTGTCTGCTTCTGCCTCCTGAGTGCTGGGATTAAAGGCGTGTGCCATTATTTCCTGGTGGTATTCAGTTTTTTTAGGTCTTCCAGGAACAGAATTGCCTACTGGGAGAAAGCCCCCAGGTACCTCTTCTTAATGAACGTAGGAAACAAGAAAAAGACAGTGGGTTATGGTCTAAAATAAGATCACATTTCACTTGGGACATCTACATTGTCGCATTCCTTCCACTTTGAGTTTAGAAATTCTGTCCCCTATATAATTCTGGGTGTTCTAGAAGGACTGTCGCTTACCAACACTCAGGACCAATTCTTTCTGTCATTCTCCAGCCTCTACGTCATGTGTCTGCAGTGATGCCACCCAGACTTTGTCACCCTCAGTCCTCCCAGGGATCCTGTCTACCTTTTGTTGGTCTTGTCTAAAACCCCACTTCTTGCCATTCCATCTCTCACCTGGGCCGTGTTCTTTCTGTATCTCCCAGAAGCATTTCAAAGGCCTGCATACCACAGAGAATAACTTAAAATTTCTACCAGTCACTATAGGCCTAGGCTTTACCCATGTTGGCCTCCACAAGGCCACTCACTTCCCTCCCTGCCTCCTGGCCGGCCATCAGAAGCAAGAAACAACTTTTTATCCAACACTGGGATGACCCAGGATCCTCCCTTGCTCAGAGCCGATAGTATTTCCCTCAGCTTCCCTCAGTATCAGGAGAAAGAGATGGACAGAGAGAGTTAGTTTTATTTCACCTTATTATAAAGCTTGCAACGCTACAGAAACATACCCCTATTTTTACCTTATTGAAGTGAAATAGCATCAGGAGCACAAGCATTTCGTTGCTCCACTGTCACAGTTCCTGATGACACCAGATGGGAATCTATTTATATACGAGTGGGATCGTTTTCCTAAATTAAAGTATGATCTTTCTTGAAAATAAGTTCACAGCCCCTTCCTTTGGAAGCAGACACTATTTGTGGCATCATAGATTTCAACCTCATATTTGGAGAGAAGTATCCTACTACATTCTTATTATAATTGTGGCAGTAAGGCCATATTTGATTGATTGTCCCAACCTGTTCCTTTTGTTAGAAACCCAGCTACTACTTTGTAATTTTATCTCGTTTTTATGATTTATTCAATCAATATTTGCCGAGCGTCTACAAACTTTCTATCTTTGTGGAGTTCACAATCAATAGCAAGGATCGGCGGGCTTAAGTGACTACAGAGGAAATATTTTAAGTTTCGAAGATTAGGCGTTCTCTTTTAACTACTCACCTTGGGCTTGTGGCTCCTCATAAGTCACCGTGGGCAACATGCAAATGAATGGTGGGAGGGAAAAATTTGTACTGGATACTTGCTTGCTAAAAATGACACAAAATATGTATTCAAGTCACTATAGGAAGGGGAAAAGACTTTGCTATGGAACTACTCAGGCCGGAATACAACAGAGCAAGTCGTGGGGACAGGAAACTCTTAAGAGGAATGTGATTGGACATCAAAGAACTACTCAGGCCAGGATACAGCAGAGCAAGTCGTGGGGATGGAAAAACTCTTAAGATGAATATCATTGGATATCAAGGAGAGGAGATTCTCCTTAAACCAGCCTAACAGAATTATTTTGAAGAGCATGGCAAAGATTTAGGTGAAGAATTTAAATGATATCAAAAGTATCAAAGGTAAGGAGTCTTATTACATTGAGTTGCTGGAGGCCTTGCCAAATTTGAGCTTAATAGTCTGGGAGACAGATGGTGGCAGGGTTGAATGTATTGACTGACTTTTAGTCAAAGCGTGAACCTTTGCTTATGCTTGTATTACAATAGGAGCCTGTAAGAAGCATGCGGCTTGTCTGGGGGATAGTATGCAGCTACATTGTGCCTCGAGATATGTTTACAGGTCTATAGGTGTAAGGTATATGGGATGTGTGACTAAGCACTTGGAATTAATAACAAATAGCAGGGGGCAGATGGTATAGGAATTTCTGTGGGTCAAGATGGGAGTCTTCAGAAGTTCTGAGCAGGGATTCCTGGAAAGGACGTGTCTTTCTGGAGGAGCATGCTGCAGAGACACAGAAGCTTGGAGACTACTTAGGAAGTTGTTTCAGTGGTCCAGATACCAATGAACGGTGGCTGGCACCGTGGTGGTAGCAGCCATTGTGGTAAGAAGCAGTTGGGTTCTGATATAACTACAAAGTAGAAGAAAACAGCCTTGTTGATAGTCTAGATTTAAGGCATATCAGAAAGAGCAAATTCCGAGAATGGCTTTAAGAGTTTATACTGCCTCTGGAAAAAGAGCACAGGTGAGGCAAGCGGAGTTGGGATAGAAGACCAACAATTTCTATTTGTGACTTATTAGGCTATATACTAGATACCCAGTAAAGATGCCAAATGGCCATTGGATATACTGATCTGTGATTCGGGAATCTGGTGCCACAAGTCCGAGTCACTGATGCAAGTCTTGCAGCTCTTGAGGGAAAGGGACCCTGCCTGCTGGAAGTCAGGCAATACCCACAGCTGTGAAGGGAAGGTATCTTGGATACCCACAGCTTTGACTTGTTGGGAAATCAGGTTATACCTGAAGCAGGGTTCTGTTGGGGATGTAGCAATCCTGCTCCTCTCAGAGAGAGCCTTTATAGCTAGCTGAGCTCTGCTTGGCTCCCCTGAGGAAGTTTTCCAGCAGAGGTTTCTGTCGCTTCTGTGCTCTGCTCCACCAAGGAGTTTCCCAGCAGAGAGGTCTGTTGCTTCTCTGCTCCACTCCACAGAGAGTTTCCCAGCAGAGATTCAGTTTCCCTCTGGCAAAGGAAGGTCTTCACCCAAAATTCTTTCAAAGGATTTATTTGGGAGGGAGAAATCCAGGAGAGTGACTGCCTCTGTCAGGGTAGGAAAGGGGAGCTGCATATTTAACAGACACAGGGTTTATATAGGACTTCCTGGGGGCAGAGTTTTCCAGGGAGAAGATTTTCAGGGTGGGAATTGGCCAGACTTCAATCCCCTGAGCTTGACAAGCTTGACAATCTCAGAGATTGGCTAGATTTGGTACTCAGGGATTGGTTGGTTTTCCTGCTCAGGGATTGGTTGGTTTTCCTGCTCAGGGATTGGTTGGTTTCCTGCTCAGTTGGTTAGGGGCAGAGTGTGTTTCTTTGGCTCTAGCGTTCGGGTCAAAATGTATTCTTACACATCTCAAAATGTGTACTTTTCAACTTTTTAGTTTTAGTTTCAGGGCTATGGTGGTTTTTTTTCACCAACTTTGGTTTCAGGATCAGGGTATGTTTCATTGGTTCTGGTTTCAGGGCCAAAGTGTGTTTCTTTCACTGGGGGGCTAAAGTGTGTTTTGTTCACTGGCTCTGGTTCCAGGGTCAGGGCAGGACCACACAGCAGACTTCTTAGTCCTCTGGCTCTTACAATATTTCTGCCCCATTCTTCCAAGGTGTTCTCTGAGCCTTAGGTACAGGAATTATGTTGTCAATGTATCTAATGAGCCTGGACTCCCCATGATCTGTTGATTTCTGCATTATATCAAGTTGTTGTTTTCTGTAATGATCTCCATTGGCTGTAAAAGGATGCTTCTTTGATGAGGGGTGAGAGCTACATTTACCTGCCAAAGACAGCTTGATGCTCTGGGTAAGGTCAGGTAGAGATTTGGAAACAATAAGATGAGAGCCGAAAGGACTGAGATCTTGTATGCTCTCCAGTTTGGAGGGTAAGGAGAGAAGGCACCAGAGAGATAGCCAGTGTGGTAGAGACAAAAACCAATGTACGCAACATGCAAAGTGAGAATGGGGTGCTCAGTGCTGCTGGTGAAGTGACTGAGAGCATCTCCATTCCACACAACATGCCTGGAAGTCCCACTGTGCATGAGAGCCTTTAACACTCAGGAAGGAGACTTTATTTCCAGCCTGCTGTTGCTTTTTTCAGATCTCCTCCTACACCGTCCTTCTTCCCAGATCCTTCTCTCGCTAGCCAAGCCAAGCTGTATTTCCTTCTTGAGTCTGCAATGTCACAGAGAACGCGGGCTTTCCAAATTGCTCACAACCCTTGGCTAAGCTGCTCTCTTTGTAGTGAAAAGGGAAAAAACAAGCAGAACGAGAAAATGGTTTCTACAATCATTTTGAAAATCTGACAAACCTAAAGCACGTCATACAACGGCCATCGGCTCTCTACCCTTTTGTCTTGTGAAATCGTGAAATCTCCTCATGAAGACAGCAGTGTATTTTCCTGTCTGGGTAGATGTGTCTCATCAGCTGTCCTGAGCAAGCTCACTCTCTTTCACATGGACACAGGAACAGCAGGGCTGGACTTTTGTTCATGAGTGAGTGAGTAGCTGTGTTGACAGCAATTGTGGAGTGAACAGGAGGTGGGCAGAGGGGAGACAGGATGACCCAGCAAAAAGGCATGAGAAGAGCCAGGCTTTTTGCCTGCATCTTCAGTGTTTTGACCTGGAACTGGCCCGGCGTGTCAAGTCCTGGGTCCAGGACATTGGTCCTGTATGCCTTTCCCTCGTTTGGCCGTGTGAAGATGACACCTGGCACTCTGAGCTTGCATCTGCTGACAACTTGGTACGATTTTTTTTTCCCTACTCTGTTCAATTTCAGATTTTGGCTTGCTCAACTGAGGTTTGAAAGTGACACCCCAGCTGGTCCCCTCTATGCCCACTCCTACCGATTATTTTTGAAAACCCTTCTGCTTGGCACGACTTCCTTTAGCTACCGCTTGTCGTCTTCAGTAGTCCTTCGTTTTGACACGGAATCGTACTTGGAGCCTCCCGCCAACAGTTCTCTTTTGTTAGTGAACATCTGTCTTCAAGGCTTCGAATTTTGTTGTTGGTAGATGTCCAGCTATCCTTGGAAGGAGCTGGGCCTCGTGGTAGTTTCAGTTCTAGACCAAAGAATATACAGGACCCCTGTGTTTTAACACAACTCTAGCCAGCAAGCTGCTTTATGGTAGTGAAATGCTCATAAAGATGGAACAGCCTTAAGATTGCTTTAATGATGGCTTTTGTTGCCAGGATTTACCAAATCCAGAATATAACGTGTCTTTATTGTCCCGACTACCGGGTACCAAGTCATAGAAAAATTAATTGAAAAGAAGGATAGATGATAGATGAATTTCTTTTGAGATCTGCTACTGGAGTTATTCCTCTGAAGGGAGCTATTTCAGGAAAGCATCTTGTCAGATCCTTTGTGGATGGAGCAGGGAACATTGAGGGCTTGCAGGAGTCTAGGTGGCTGAAAGGATTTAGAAATCTCTGTGCACGAGATCTTGATAGTAGAGAACCCAGGAAAAGAGACACAAGCTGGAAAGGAATCCAGGGGCCACTGAAGTGCCCCTGCTGGAGGTAAGGAAGCCCAAAAAGGGCTGGGAATAGAGATGATAGTTGTTCCTTTAAAGGAACTACTTGTTAGTGTTGCCACTCTGTTAATGTTCTGGTCTTTGGTTAAATTTATTCTATCCCCCCCCCCATATATATTTCTTTAAAGCAATTTAAGGTCTGTGCTTGCATGAGTCTGTATGTATGAATACTTATAAGGACATGCATATATTGTGATTGTGTGTGCATCTGTTTATGTGTGTGGGAGAGATACACAGAGAAAGAGAGAGTCAAGACAAACACAGACAAAGTAGAACAGCTCGCGTGAAAGGAAGAACCCAAGTTTTTCTTCGGAGGATGGTGGCATTGCACAACAGGGTGGATGATGGCGTGCAAGTTCAGCAGGAGCTGAATTCTAGATTCAGAGTGGTAGAAGGGTGTGGACACAGCAAAGTATGGATTACTAAAATGTAATGAGAGTCACAGCCAATCTTATCCAGATTGTAAGAAGTCTGGGAATGCCAGGGACTCTTCTTTAAGCCCCATTAATTCCTGGCAAAACAGATGTGGAGGGCTAATGACCTTACCATCCAAACATGACTGCCTGCCCCTCTCAACTGAGCAAACAATCTAGACTGCGCCTTTACCTTGGAAGTTCCTGCCTGGTTGTCATCATGTGATGATGCTTTCTCTCCTCTGTATCAGTGACACCCTGACCTCATTTTAGGGGACAGAATTCTATAGGCGGGGTATGATTTCTGTAGTGGCTCGGATGCCAGCCTTTTCAACAGAATTTTCATTCAGAGAACTAACCGTTTAGTTCATCACTGCCGTATTTGTGCACAACTGTAATCATAACTCAGGAGGATGAGGCAGTAAGTTCATGAGGTAGAGACTAACCTAGGCTACATAGCTGCGTAAGAAGGCCTGGTCTTTAAAAACAAACAAACAAACAAAAACAGGCCAATTCAATAAAAGTAACTTCGTTTACTTAGACTGACTAGGACAGAGGTTGTGTGAGATGAGGTTTTTCATGGGAGAGTCTGAATGGCCGAAGGACAAGACCCCAGTACAGTGTTTCCCTGAAACCCTACACGGCTTCAAAGCTGTGTGTTAATCTTACAACATCCATGGGGCCAGCATCACCCCTCCCTGACCTCTGTAGTGAGTGGCGTCTGTGTCAGCTGCCGAGCCCCAGCCGTCGGTCACTAGTCAGACATCACACACATAGATGTGTGTGGAAGGCGGATATGAGTGGCATCTTCAGGAAGAAAATAGATGGACTGCAAATGTAAAATTTACAAGGAAGCTCTCCCAGCTATTTAAGACCTAATAAAAGGCCACTTTCATACATACCTCCTAGATCCCAGAGCTAGGTAGTGTGCTCAGGTTCTAAGATTTCATTTTATTTTTTTATTTCACTAATATAAACTGTCTAAATGAAGCTTTGGGACATGCTTATACTGCTCAATGAGGAAGAAAACCTTGCCGAACTTTTATTTTCCGAATCCTCTGTAAGTGATTTTGGTAGGGATGCATTACATAATATATGTCAAAATTCTATGAAATCCAAAGGCCAAGCAGGTGGCCTCCAGCTTGACTCTTGTTGGCTCTTGTTCTTGGACAATGCAATTCATTTGGGCTCTCGGATCCCTGTGTTTAAGACATAGACTAATTATATGGGTATTGTATAGGTTAAGTGAGATAATGCATGTGATGTGCGTGGCACAGGCCTGACGTATACTAAGCATTCAATAAAGGATTGCTGATTTTTTAAGTTGTAGTAGTAAACCATATTTTTTAAAAGACACAACGCTTATGTTAATCGTTGAAGTTAGAAAGTTTAAATAGATCAAATATGATCACCCTGCCTGATAGGTTGAATTATTTACCACAAAGAGCCATTTTAACAAAGGGAAGAAAGTTAAAAAAAATAAAGTTTATTCCTAATTCCTATATCTGTTTTTCTCCTTTTGGGTTCTCTTTCAGCTCTCTACCAAATGCAGGTGCATTTTGATTCTGTTGAAGTTGGTGTACATAGATAGTAGTGTTGTATATTCTACATTTTAATAAAATGTCTTACTATATAATTCAATTTATTTATTTTGTGAGGTGTATATAGCATGAAAACTAAAAGCCTAGAGACAGATATTGGGGTTCAACCTAAAGGTCAGAAAAGCCAGACATCCACTGACTCTTACCTCTACCTCAGTCTGTTTTTTTTTTTTTTTTTTTTTTTTTTTTTTTGGGAAAGGGTTTTTCTGGGGCTTTGTGAAACTAGCTCTTGCAGACCAGGCTGGCCTCGAACTCACAGAGATCCGCCTGCCTCTGCCTCCCGAGTGCTGGGATTAAAGGCGTGCGCCACCACCGCCCGGCTTCTACCTCAGTCTGAAATGGCGATCCAGCCTCCAGGAATCTCAGAGTGAGACTGTGTCTGAGAGCTGTCTCCTCCTGTTTTATGTTTCTCTCTAGTGCTGGGATTAAAGGTGTACACCACTACCACCCGGTTTCTATGACAAACTAGTGTGGTTACTGGGATGAAAGGTGTGTGTCATCACTGCCTGGTCTGTAAGGTTGACCAATGGGGCTGTTTTACTCTTTGATCTTCAGGCAAGCTTTATTTATTAAAATACAAAATGAATATCATTACAAGTATAAGGTTAGAAGGTAGGGCCTTGGTAGTGACAGGACTTCTGAGAAGTCTGGAGTGTCCACAGAAAATGGACTTTTTAAACAGTTCTTTTCAACTAAATACTGTTTTAAAGTAAACAGGAAATATCTTTACTAAAGTCAGTCTCAAGCAATGGTTGAGTCAGTCAAGCTGTTCTGATAAAACTGATTTGAGACCTTCATAGCTGTAATTAATATTACATATAATGAAAATGTGTAGGCTAACTAAAAAATAAAAAATAATTTGCCTGACACATTGGAAACTGTACACATGCAAATATTTGTGTATAATATATGATTGATAATATTTAATATTTCTTCTAACTTTTTTTCCCCTCTTTGGCAGAGAATGTGTTATCAGAGTGTCCACACAAGGAGCCAAATATCAGTATTTGAGGTTCCCAGTGGATGTAGCAGAGCTTAAAAGAGAAGAGGCTTGTAGTTATCAAGGATACAGGGGTATGGGATGAGGTGACTCACAGCAGGTCTCTTTCTCTCTCCAGGCATTTTCCAGAAATGTTCATTTCATTTTCCAAGGGCTCTGTGGTTTGCTGTCTCTCAAGTTGTGATCTTCAGGCTGTATTCAAGTCACCAGACAGTTTAGAGATTACCGTACAGTCTCAGGACACCCTGGACTTCAGCATGGCCAACTTCTCCAGACAATTCCTCTGTGCATGCCAAAATTCATTTAGGAGGGCACAGATGTCAATCCTACTTGTCAGCTCCCTATGGAGCCAGGAGTAGTGACCTGTAGTTCCTGTGTGTATGTGTGTGTGTGTGTGTGTGTGTGTGTGTGGAGAGAGAGAGAGAGAGAGAGAGAGAGAGAGAGAGAGAGAGAGAGAGATGATGTGTATGTGTGTGAGTGTGTGTATGTAAGAG
>NC_022009.1:34163198-34174496 GCF_000317375.1 Microtus ochrogaster | reverse complement strand
GTGTGTGTGTGTGTGTGTAGGCCTCTGGGTGCCCTGGCTTCTGTGTCAGCTCAGAGCAGATGTTGGTCTAGATGTGGTGACTCCATCTGTAATGTGAGCTTTCCAGATGTGATGACTCTGCCTGTAATGCCATCATTCCAGATTGGTGACTCCATCTGTAGTGCCCACATCTGGAATGATGGCATTACAGGCAGGATCACCACATCTGGAATGATGGCATCACAGGCAGGATCACCACATCTGGAATGATGGCATCACAGGCAGGATCAGCACATCTGCATCTACCTGGGTTCTGGGTCTTCAAATTCAGGTCCTCTTGCTTGTGCAGCAAGTGTTTTACCCAGGAAGTCACCTCCAAGGCCTAGAAGACTTCTTTTTTTATTTTGAAGATTTATTTGGGTTTTACAGTAATTTCTTTTTTTTAAGATTAATATAATTTCATCATTTCCCTTTTTACTTTCTTCCTTCCTGATCTACTTCCTCCATACATCCACCTGCTCTCTTTCAAATTCATGGCTTCCTTTTTTAGTAATTGTTGTTACATATATATAAGTATATGCATATATGTTTATAACTGCACAAATAACCTGCTCAGTCTGTTTAGTGTTACTTGTATGTATGTTTTCAGTGCTGGGTCATTTGGCATTGGATAACCAATGACCCATCTTTCTTGATAGCAATAAGGGCCTGCTATCAATAGAGGAAAGTAAATTAAAATGTGAGAAATATTTCAATTGCCTTTTTTGGTCATTATGGTACAATATCGCCTTACTTTAAGGTAATTAGACCCACACATGGTATATCTACGTGTGCTTATGAGCATTGTACTTATTCCCTGATGCCATTACTCAGAGAATGGGGAAACTGAGGGGCAGTAGGACAAAGTGGCCCTTGCTGGTTCCTCTAAGGAAGGGGTCAGTTCTCAGATTTCTTATTTGTGCTGTCTGGCATCTGTCAGGTAACTTTGCTGCCACATGGATGTGTGTGAAGGGCTGAAGTGACTTGTCCCCTTCCAAGCAGTACCATGTTGTGTTACACAGTGATGTTCAGAGTTGTCTGGGGACAAGAAAGGAAAGAAACATGACACGTCAAATTCATCTCTCTCTCTCTGAGGTCGTTTCCTCAAAGACACATGGTGGAGCTGAGAAGAAGGGGCAGAGCATGCTTGGTCTCTGGGCACTGCTTCCTGGGGGTTGTGAAGACACGTTCTGAGAATCTCCTGAGTTTTTGACAACAGCTGAAAGACAGGAATTCTACTCCAGCTCACTGAGTGGGACTGACACATTTGAAAATGTGTTTCTGTGAAACCAGGAACTAGAGGCAGTGAGAAAAATGCTGCCCTCAGGGAAAAAAAGAAACTATAGGGGATCCCTGTCCAACATTTCTCCAGAGCAGAAATGTCTGTTTCCAGAAATGTCCACTAGATGGCAGCATGACTTCAGTTAAAAGTATATAGGCTTCGAAAAGGGGGTTTCTTAATATTGAAAGGAGAGATTGGAATGCAAAGCCTTTATGTATGTAAATCTACTCTTAAAGTATTCCAAGCTAGTGTGTGTGTGTGTGTGTGTGTGTGTGTGTGTGTGTGTGTGTGTGTGTGTGTGTGTGTTTGCTTGTCTGTGCATGCATGGAGAGAGACACACATGCCACAGGGTGTGCCCTTGGAGACTGGAGGACAGCTTTTATGGAGTCAGTTCTCCCCTTCAACACGGGTTCAAGGGACTGAGCTTAGCTCATCAGGCTCGAACAACTGCAAACGATGTTACCTGTTAAGCGTTCCCATCCACCCAAGAATTCTTTGGTATCGTATAAAGCACGTTAGTATTCTGTCTATCACTTTCCAAGTAATTTATGATTTAAGCGAGTTTCATGCTAGGGCTCAAAGCTAAAAGTTTCTTGTCGCCCACCTCCACCTTTGGTTGCTCAGTCCCGGGTTTGCCTGGTTTAAAGCCGCACTCCTCCGAGGGCAGGTGGCAATTTTTGCTCAGTGGCTCGGATTTGAAGCCAACCGCACAGTTACGATCCTACTAACGGCTGCTACGCCGTGACTTCTCACTTAGTGGTGGGATGTGAGTATTTCTTCTGCTGCTGCAATTTCATACTAGCACAGCCCCAGGTTTGACCTATATGGAGGCAACATATTAAATAATCATGTTTGCCCCGAGTGCCGGGCGGTTTGTGAGCTTTTAGCAATTTAACCATGCAGAGCGAGATGTCCGGCAGCTTCACTCTGGAGGGCGGGATACTACGGACATAAAGTGCATTCTTTGGTTAGAAATGAATGCTTTCTTAGCATCAGCCTGAAATCAGGGCTCCCGGTTGTATTGACTGGAGGAATTCTTTCTAAGGAGCTGGCTGAGTAAGAGAGGAGCAAGAGTCGGGGTTGAAGAGCGTCAGTGTGGCTGTCCAGATTTGAGGGTAACTGGGAGACTGATGCCGGAAGGTTCATGGGGAATCAGGGTGCCACTGGGGCTGCCTGCTACTGTCGCTGTCTGTGATCTTTAAAACATGTCCTTATGGTCAAGACAAAGTAAGTTAGAGATGTGTGCACAGTAAGTCTGGTTAATTGAGTTAGTTAACTTAGCACACATGTACGCTTACATATACGTACATGTGCATACGCACAGGCCCACCCACGTGCACTAGTGCACTGATAGCACATCTGTTAGGTTTGCCGACATTAATCATTCTCTTTAAAAATATCCTGTAGCCGATGAGGTGTGTCCAAACACACCGTGTGAGCTTCACAGCCCTGTGTTTTAAAATAGAAGCAATTGGGGCTGGTGAGAAGGCTCAATGGTTTAGAGCATTGGTTTCTCTTCCAAGGGACCAGGGTTCAATTCCCAGCACCCACACGACAGCTCACAACTGCTCTAACTCCAGTTCCAGGGGATCCAACACCCTCTTCTGGCCTCCTTGAGCACTGCATACACGTGGTACACAGATCTCATGCAGACAAACACCCATGCATATAAAATAAAAATAAACAATCTCACAAGGAGATAAGTCATTAAAAAATTGGACCTTTTTAAAAAAAGAAACAGCTCAAATGACTGGCCAATAAATAGAATTCAGAAGTACAATGATGAAATATGTATCACCTGCCCACAGGAGGCATCGGGAAATTATTACTTCCCTCTGGCCACCACTCACTACAAGCCTTGGCATACTGGTCTCTTCCCATACTTTTTCCACTTCAATAATTTATAACTTGGCATCTTCAACTGCTTCTTCAAGCTCGTTCTTGGACCGTGTGTGCCCGATCTTCAAATTTCCCTCCTGGGTTTTCTGTGCTTCCCTGAGTATCGGCTCTGCTTCTGTTGCAGGGGAGGGGAGCCTTGTCGATCTGTGGCCTGCAGGGTGGTGTAGCGATACAGTGCCGTTACCAGGCAGAGTGTCCCTGAAGTGACAGGCATTTTTGAGGGCGCAGTGTGAGAAGAGGACACCTCTGGCCACCAGCCTGCAAAAGGCTTTCCCTGCGGCAGGGAGTAAGACTAGACAGCGATGCTCATTTATAACTTGGGCGAGCAGGGCTCTCACTGGGGCGGTGAACACGGAGGAACACTGAGATGTTAAGGGAAAAGCTGTTGCTTAGGGCCTTGTGATACTGAATCTTCCCCTAGCCCCGTAACAGCACGTGCAAACAGTAAAGGAGCCAGCGAGAGAATGAAACACCAGGGAAAGATGGAGGAGTGTCATTCAACAGGGGGAAAAGGTGCCGGGCTTCCCTGCGGCCGAGTTTCCCATTGAGAAACAAATGTCTGTGGAGAGCAGCAGCACCTTGTGACATTTGCTAAGTGGTTTTGATGGCTGACTTTTCAGTGCAGTTTCTGTAGTGAGCAGGTGGGAGGGAAAAGCAATTTTCCCAACAGGAGTAGAAAATCCTTTGGCCTAATGAAATGGTTTCTTTCCCCCCTGGTCTATAGATAACAACCCACTTTTGGATTTTATGTCTAATATTGATTCTTTGTGTATTTTTTATAGAAACCCTGATGAAATTCAGTTAATTGTATTTTGTTAGACAGTGAGATTGTCTTTTTTTTAAAAAATAGCCTTCCACCCTCAATGCTCATGGTTCCTCACCCCTCTGTCCCTCTTCTGAATGGCCGCTTAGCTTTGATGAATGGTTTGTGGAGGCTTAAAAAAAAAATCTCCAAACTCTACCTTTTTGATCCCTTTCCAGTTTGAGTAATTGTGGAGACGCTGAAAAAGCCAAGTTCTGCTAAGTAGTCAGATGCTGAAATATGGTCATTAAATCCTGATGGGTTTTTCATTCTGCATCCCATAATTTTAAGGAGTACCATTTTCTGAGATGGTTGGATAAGTACGAGAAGTATAGAAAAGGGTGGAAGTGGGGTCTGAAAGCAGCTTCACATAGGACTGGCTTTATTGGAAACCAAACCAAAGGAAAAAAAACCCCAAACTGATACATAGTCCTGCGTGTGTAAGTTCTCCAGCTTGGCTCACTTTGCAGGAACGAGCCAGAGGAAGGATGTGTGTATGTGGGGAGAGGGGGACCTGTGGTTTGGAAGCTGCTGGCCAGGACTATTGTGTTTTCTCTCTTTTTCCATCCTTGGAGCTTTATTTAGGGGTGACATTATCTCCAGAGAACTGCTTTTCTGTTGGGCAGTAAAACGAGTTAATTCTTGAGATAAAGGTTCTCATAAAAGAATTTGAGCAGGAAGACTTTGCGGTTTAGAGAAAGTGTAATCTTTATTGAATGTCTGGGGTGGGCATTGAAAGCAGAATTAAATTTATAATTGCTTAACAGACAAAGAGGTTCGAATGGATTTCAACTTAGAACAGCAAAGAATCTCTCTCTCTCTCTCTCTCTCTCTCTCTCTCTCTCTCTCACACACACACACACACACACACACACACAAAGAAAGGGTGTTGAGAGAAGGGGTGTTGTGGGGTGAAGGGTTTTGCCACAGGATTTAGGAGTTTTGTACTTCAGTCCTGGTTTTGCTTAGAAGCCACATGCGTTTGGGTAAATCTCCTGATATCTGTTTGCTTTGGTTTTCCTGCCTGTAAAGTAGGGTCTTCAGGACTCTGTAGTGGGCTGAATAAAGAGGTCCAAGAGCTTTGTAACATACCAACATGCCGTCTCAGCCCCGTTACGAGGCTGTTGAGTTTTTACTATAATTCCTTTTACTTAAGAAAAGAGAGCGATCACAATGAAAACTGTAACCTCTGTACCATTGAAAGTGGCAGAATTTGGACTCAGACAGTTTAAGACCGGTACGTTAAAAACAAAACCAAACCACCACCACCAACAACAAAACTCACTACAAGTGTAATGACTACCACAGACACACCCTGGAGAAACTGTCCTCGGCCAGCTTGTCTGACTGTGGTGTGGTTCACATAGTAGTACTTAGGAGGAGCCCTCTAAAAGCCAGAACCTCAGAAGTAGATGCAAGGGGTTTCTGTTTTCCCGTGATTACCAATGGCTTCCTGCTATAGTCTGAATGAAGGGGTCTCTTCCCCATTTTTTTGAAGTGATCCCCTTTAAGAGACAAGGCCTTAGCTGGAAGTATAGCTCAGTGGGTAGAGAACACGCTCACCATGCACAAAGTCATGGGTTTGAACCCCAGCAACACAGACCAGGGAGTGTGATGGGGAATGCCTGGGATCCCAACTTTTAGGAGATGGAGACAGGCTGATCAGAACTTCAGCGTCATTATCTACTGTCGTGCCTCTGAGGCTAACCCAGGCTTGGGGGGAAGTGATGAAATTTTGAGAGCCCTCCTATCATGAGCTGGTTATTACCATATAAAAGGATGGGAGGGGCTAGGAGAGGGCTTTTCTGCTCTCCAGTCCCTTCTTCACTCCTGGGAGTCCATGCTGTTTGAAGTGCCATCTTGGAGGCAGAGAGGAGATTCTCACTATATATGGAACCAGATGGCACTTTGACATTGTGCTTCCCAGGCCTTCACAACTCCTGAGAAATAAGTCTTCATCACTTTTAAGTCACTCAGCCTCTGCTCTATGAGATGGTGGCACAAGCAGACAGGGAATTGTCCCTGCTGATAAAATATGGGGGTGTCTACCCACAGTTCTGAATGGAAGAGCTGTGAGGCAGCTTCTCAGAGGGTTGTGTCACGGAACATCGATGATCCTGGGATGATTTAGAGCAGCTGAATTTTATTGCTTCAGTGCTGGGGCCAGTGGTTCGAAATGGAGTCATCAGTAGGACCACGATCCCTCTGAAGCTGCTGAAGGGTTGGTCTGTTTCTAAGTGACGGCAGCCCCAGGTTCCCCTTTGCTTGCACATGCCCAGCTTTCCCCATAGCTCTTTATATCAACTATTTCCTACAAATGTCTGCTTCCAAGCTTCCTGTTCACGTGGGCTGGAGATGTTGCTCAATGGGGAAATGTTTGTCTAGTAGACACAAGGCACAGCACTGTTAAATCCAGATTCTATGGTGAACTAGTGCAAAGAGACTCTTGCTCTCCCACTGCGGCTGTGACACACACACACACACACACACACACACACACACACAGTTAATAACTTGAACACACACATTTATTATCTGCCACTTTTAGGTGTCAAAAGTATGGATGGTCCTTCTGGGGGTCACACACACACACACACACAGTTAATAACTTGAACACACACATTTATTATCTGCCACTTTTAGGTGTCAAAAGTATGGATGGTCCTTCTGGGGGTCTTAGAGGGCTGCAACTAAGAGCTCAGCAGAGGTGTATTCTTATGGAGCTTCTAGGGAAGAGAATTAATTCATCCTTATCTTTCCCGTCTTCCAGAAGCTACCTACATTCCTTGCTCATAATCTTCAATCTTCAGAGCTCATGGTGTGACTATCTTTGACTCTCTCTGAATCTGACCTTCTGCCTCCCTGTGTTAGCTTCTGTAGTGCCTTTGTGATTCTGTTGGGCCCACTTGGGTAATACCCTCAACTTTTCCTGTCAAGAACTGGACCTCAGTCACCTCTGCATAGTGTGCACAACGGAAAATAGTACACAGCCAAGCTCCAGTGAGTGGAGGCGAGAACACTTCTTGAGGGGCTTGCTTTGTTATAGTCACTATCTCAAAACCCCTTCGTAGAGGAAATTGGGAATCTGAGTGGTCTTGCTACACAAGTTATTGTTGAAGAGTGCAGCACCCTCAGCCCAGGGCCTAGCCCACAGCAGTATCTCATTAGGTTTTGACTGCTCATCTTATGCCTTGTTTTAAATTTCTTTAAGCACGGGACACCTGTGTAGGTCACTCTGCTGTTTGAGTGTACCCAAAGCAAGGTATGTTTGCCCTGTTTCCCGAGAAGTCAGTAGAGCTAGGTGTGCCTAGTGAGTGGTAGGTGGGCTGCCTTGAAGGCCGTCTGTGTTGCCCATGCTTTGGTCTGCTTGCTTCACTGTTCTGTCTCCTGTCCTTAGGGTGATCCCACTTGCAAGAAGAGTGTATTGAATTTGGAAGTCTTCAAGCAGTTAAGTATTCTGTTTTTAGTTGCTTCCATGTTTAAGACATTTTAATGGCCATCTAATGGTTATTCTCTCATCTTGCCATCTCTCCTAAATTTAAATCTTTTTTTTCAGAATATTTAATGTGTCTTATATAAGGATCCTAGTGCTGTATGAATAGAACCTACAGCGTTATTGTCTTTAGAACGGTAATAACATTGTAAATAATTGAAGAAGACTTTATAGTGTTATAAAGGATGTTTTTCATTCATCTATCAAATACATGGCTGATCTGATGGTTGCACAGGCATTCTAGTGCCCAGATGCTGTCAGAGATGACCTTAGGATCAAAGTACCTGTTTCTCAGCCTGCTACTGACCCTTCTCAACTCAGGGACCCAAGGAAAGCTAGAGATCTACTTTGAACCTCAGTTTCTATGTATCTCAGTCCCCTGCAGGGCTGTAGTGAAACTGTGGGAACCTCTGTCATGCATCTCTAGTGCTGGCACTATCTCAGTCACCGAGTCCCACTGACTGCTGTCATTGTCATTGCTACGGTGGCTAGAATGACATTATAACACAGGTCTTGCAGTCTTGACTTCAGCTCTTCAGTTGAGTAAATAGAAGCTATAATCCAGAGGGAGTCACAAAACCAAAAGCAAGGTTTGTAAAAGTAGGTGAGGGAAACATTAGGTCCCAACCCACTTGATTCAGCCTCAGATGGATAACAAAGATGGAACAAAGAGGTGGAGATGAAAAGAGGTGAGGGACTCAGAATGCAGCAGGGTCGGATGTAGCTCATTTGCTAAGGTGTGTGGCTAGTCTTTATGAGGCCCCGGGTCCAAGGAAAGAAGATGAGGGCCATGTACTTCGTTCCTATGATGTGAAACCTCTTTGCTTCTGCTTTCTACTCACATTCTAACTCAGAAGGGTCAGAAGCTGTGATGTTGTGACAGGTTTGAAGAGAAAGGATGACTAGACAAGATGCAGAAAGGAAAGTCAATCTCCACCTTCTCCAAGGCATCCAGCATCCTCCAGGGGGCTATGAACATTCAAAGGCTGACAGACACCAAATGCTTTATTTATCCAATTGGATAGGAGACATGAATTGAACTGAGATTTCTTCCATTTGTTAAAAATATCTAATCCACCTATGAAATTTGTTCTCTATCTGATTCACAGACAAGAACAGACCTGCCCTATGGAAAGAGCTTCATGGGTATCTCCACAACTTACATTTGTTTGTTATACCATATTACGTCATCCTTTCTGACAGTAGCCCAGAAGATAGGTGTCCCTGAAATAATAATAACTATTTTGTAGAAGAGATCACCACATTTCAAAATGTGAGGGCTGTGTGCAAAATCCCAGTTTGCCAACTGCTGGAAGTGGGGCTGGGTCCTGATCTCCTGATGCATTTTACTCTAATGCACTGGTTCTCAACCTGTGGGTCGTGATCCCTTTGGGATTGAACAATCCTTTCATGGGAGGGTCACCTAAGACCATCAGAAAACACAGATATATATTATTCATGACAGTAGTAACATTAGTTATGAAGTAACAATGAAAATAAGTTTCTGGTCGGTGGTTGGGAGTCACCACAACACGAGGAACTGTGCTAAAGGGTCGCAGCGTTAGAAAAGTTGAGAAGTACCTCTCTAACGGATCACAGAGAAGCCAGAGTGTAGTCACAAATAGCTACAGACCTGAAGCAGGTGAAGACCCTGGAGTTCAGAGCACATTCTCATTCTCAGAAAGTCCCGGATTTTGTCAGATAGCTTGCTTCTCACTTGCAAAGTGTTATGTATCTGGGCCCACATGCATTCAGATATACATTTGGGTGGTTTGGATCCAAATCCTTCTTCAAAGTCCATGTGTTAAAGGCTTGATCACCAGCCTTTGGCTCTCCTGGGAAGTGGTGGAACCTTGAAGAGGTGTTTGGGTTGCTTTTGAAAAAGGTATTAGGGCTCTGCTCCTCCCTTTTATGTCTTCTTTTGTTTTATCCCATCATGCATCCCTTCTGTCCTAAACAATGGGGTTAGTTACTGTTTTTCTGAATCTATGAGCCCAGGTGTTGCTTTTTGCTCTGTATGTTGATTAATCTTGGGTTATTTTGTTATAGCAGCAGAATGCTTACTGACAGACTTTTGAGTGGTAAAAATATAAGCTAAGCTTATAGTCATTTCTCTTTGGAAAAATTAGACTTTAGGGGATTTTGATGGGGAAAAGTGCCTTTCTACTCTGCTATTTTTCTTAAGGACGAGCATGCCAAATCCATAGTTTATTTTGTAATAAAAACACCCTGGTGCTATTGTTTCGAGGTCTGAGCCATCTTAAATGGAAACCATCTAGAGGAGAACTAGGATGATGAGGATGGAGCGCACTGATGGAGCCCATTGGTCAAGTTCCACTAGTGAGGCTTTCCCGAATTGAATACTTGGTTTTGTTTTCCTGAGAGGGAACAAATTGACTTCACCAAATACAACATGCTCAACAGTCAGAATGAGTGGTGGGCACTGTTTCTCACTGGATGCTCATGTCAGTACTGTGACCCTTTTTTTAGACTTGCTTGCTTCTGTGGAGATAGAGGGAACCCACCTCCTAAGACCCTCAATGAAGTAGGACTCTTTCTGCCTCCAGGAAATCAATATGAGGGCCTTGGCCATCACATCAATTCTGCTTCCTGGTCGTACAATACAGGCTGGCTGTGGGGTGTGGTTCATCTTCATTATCTGTGCCAGCCCCGCTCATGTGTCAGACAACACTGCTATCTTATCAACCTAACATTGCCCTTCATTCACATGATCTCTCCTTAGGCCAAGGGCTAGAAGCTGTGACTAGAAAAGCTAAATGTTACATTGCAGGATCTTGATAGCAACTAAAGGAAAATAAAAAATAAAATAAAATCAAAATAATCTCATTGCTTGCTCTCTCTCTCTCTCCCCATGTCCCGGGGCTTCCATCTTGCCGAGATGACAAAACTAAAATGAAGGTTATAGTCATTTAGGGAGTTATCTGTGTTTGTGGCAGCTCCTAAAGCAGCAATCTTGTCACACACCGAGGGGAATTGAAGAAAAGGAAGCATTCAGTTCATAAACAAACAGAAACCTAGGCATGAAAGGCCCCTTGGATGGAGGAAGAGCCTTGTTCTCTGTGAGACAAAGGGTAGACACAGGGAAGGCGCTCAAGAGCTGATCGGCCCCACCTGGCCTCATTAGCATGGGCAACTTTCTAGCCTGCGGACTCTCTGACTTAGATGTCACCAACTTCTTTGCAGATCCTGAATGAAATGAACCAAATGTTTGTTTCACTTTGCCTTTGGCTTTCTCTCCAAAAGAGCTAGTCATTGCATTAGATACAAAGTAAATCCCATGGGCCTGAGAGTGGGGTGGAATGCTCTAGAAGGCGTGTTTCTTTGGAAAGACATCAGGGTTTAGGTTTTCTCTCTGTAGTGGGCTATGAAGGGTGCAGGGTTTATGTCAGATTGTCCAGCCATGACGCTGCTGTTCTTAAGTGGGGGAGCTTGAGGGAAAATTTCTACTTTCCAAGCTTTACTTTGTGTGATGCAAAAAATAGCTTCATTTGTCCCAGGATAGTTGTCATGTCCTGGCATCTGACAATAACAGGTACAGAAGGGGAGCCTTAAAAGACCCTCTATTGCTAACTGTCTCAAGTTCGCTTAGGATACTGATGCAAACAAGCAGTGCTTCTGTAAACAGTATAATGCAGGGCTGGGGAGACCTATGGCTCAGTGAGTAAAGTGTTTCCAGTACATGTATGGGTACCTGAGTTTGGAGCCATAGCACACACACAAAAGCCTAACTTGGTGGGGTATGTCAACAACCTCAGTGCTCAAGGGAAGAGGTGGGGAGTGAGA
>NC_022009.1:34158145-34162908 GCF_000317375.1 Microtus ochrogaster | reverse complement strand
ACACACACATACACAGAGACAGAGAGAGACAGAGAGAGAGAGGAAGAGAGAGATGAGCACACTTGCATAAAGCTATATACACAAGCTATAGATCACTATAATTACAAGCTCAAATAACTAGTGTCTTTTACTTTATTATATTTGTTTATTTAGTGTGTGCATGTCTGTAAGTGCGTGTAAATGTAAGTATGTGCACATGCAGAAGCAAGCATGTTGTAGTGTGGATGTAGAGGTTAGTAGACAAGTGAGAATCACCGGCTCCCTCTGCCATGTGTGTGTCTGCCAGGGGGACTCGGGTTGTCAGGCTCCTAGCAAGGGCCCTCCCGTGCTAAGCCATCTTGCTGGCCCTATCTCGTGTTTTTAAAGACAGCATCTTATCTTGTTCATTGGGAATTCTGAGTTTTGCTCCTAAAGTTGGTTCTGTCTAATTAATTCTCGTGTCTTCCAGCTTGCACAAGCAAGCAGATGTGATATCAAAACCCACAAAAAAAAAAGCCCCACTACAAATGCCAATTTTGATAGAATTCATATATTAAATTCAATGTAATTAAATTTTGACTTAAATTGGGTTTGCATCCACATTCGGCTACTCCATTAGCTTTATGACTGGACAAATCACTTAACCTTTTAAAAACCTGCTTGTTTACCTATAAAAGGAAATTGTTCTGAGGATTACATAGACAGGAAAAAAATTTAATGCCAACATGTTTTCAAAACCTGATAGCTGTTAGGTTTTTCTTGTGATTTTATCCATCGTCCAATTTTAACTATTGCGTGCAGGATGAGGTCATGAGGCCCAGTGAGGTCGTGAGTGTAATCTCAGAGGTGTGATGTAACTTTGTACAGACTTGGCAACACCGGGGATGTGCCTTATGGAACTGGAAGGGGAAGGCAGATTCTTGAAATTCACTGGGCTTAATTCTGCTTGTCCAAAGGGTAAGTTCCTTGTGGAGGAGGTAGGGCATGAGGCATTTTCTGGTCCTTGCCTTCTTCTGGCTCCTCCATGACTTGGATTATGATTCTTTTTCCTCCCATCATGCTAAGCTCCAGATTTTATTAACATAATTTTCCACCGCCCAGTTTCCCTTTATGAGGATATTCATAATTACATCCAGGACCCGTCGTGATACTCTAGAGTACACTTTCCTCCCAGTGTGCATTCCTACCCCGTCTCTACGCTGTCCTCTATGCTGTATGAGGTAAAGGTGTCAGGTTCTGTGGATTTGGATATGAGCTTCTCAGGGGAGCCTTTATTCAATCTACCTCATTGGCTGTCGTGGGAAACAGAAGCCTCTCTTCATTTGAATTGTTCCAGGCAAGCCTTGGCAGAGGGTGATCTCACTAACGCCTATCATGTTGGGGGGAGTGGGTAGGGGGAAGCTGGGGAGGTTGTTCAACCCCAGGATGTTGAGGGCCTCTTGTGTCGCTGCACTGCCGTGCGTGTTCATCAAGCTGTGTTTCACCCAGTCTGCACCTGGCTGTGGTCCGGTTGGGCCCCGTGCAGACATCCCTCTGGTCTCCTCTCACATACCCCATGGCTGCTCCTAACTGGCAGGTGCCTCAGGTTTGCACAAGACTTTTATGCAAGTACCTGCTCTAAACACATATATGTTAACTCGCTCAGTAGTCAAATATTCTTTTATGGCTGCCTCCCAGTTTTACTCTATTATCTATCTATCTACCTACCTATCTATCTATCTATCTATCTATCTATCTATCTATCTATCTATCTATCTATCTATCTATCTATCTATCTATCTATGTCAGAGTTTCACTAAGTAGCTCCAGCTGTCCTGGAACCCACTATGTAGACCAAGCTGGCCTCGAACTCACAGAGATCCACCTGCGTTGCCTCCCAAGTGCTGTTATGATAGGCATATGCCACTATGCCCAGCTGCTTTCCAGTTTTGAAACTGAGACTGGGTTGGGATTAGCATGCTCAAACATGGCTTCAAAACTCACATTTCCAGATCTCTTCAGTGAGTCCTTAATACACAGTTGGTTTTGTTGTTGGTGTTTGCATATAATAATTATTATTATATTAAAGTCAGAAATGTTTGGGAGCCCATCTCCGTAGTTCTGGCCCTGTCTCCCTCTTGCTTTCTTAAAACAAAGCAAATAGTCAGCTCTGAAAATAATACAATACAAACAATACAATAATACAAAATAAATAATACAAAACAAACAATACCAGCAATATTATATAGACTGAGCAGATTGTATTTCTGTGTTTACAAACATATAGATATGTTTATGACAACAGTTTAAGAAAAAAGAGGCCATGGATTCGAAAAGGAGCAAGAGAGGTGTATGGGAGGGCTTGGTTGAGGTTGGGGCAGGAAGGGGAAGTGATATAATTATGTTATAGTATCAAAAGCTAAAAGAAATAATTAAAAACAAACTACCCACACTAGCATGTCTGTTGTCCTTGTTCAACTCATGTGTAGGCAGTCAGGTTGCTGAGATTTTAAGGTGTAGCTTCTGGCATATATGAGAGACACAGTCTCACAGCAAACGCCAGCCTTTTCTGACCCTTCTTCCACAATGATCTCTGAAAGCCCAGGAGGCCTCTACCCTCCACACAGAATTACAGGCAACTAATGCTAAGGGCAGCAGAAAGAGCCTTCCATGGGGAAGAACACACCAGTTAGTGTCGAATACCAAATGGTCAGCCCTTAAAACATAAATACACATATGTACATGCACACACACACACACACACACACACACACACAGGTAACAACAATTAATGAAAAAGAACAAGGGAGTATTTGGAGGGAGGAAAGGGAAATGATTCTATTATTATACTATTAAGAAATAATTATAAAACAAACAAGAAAAGAATTGCAGCTCTCTCCAGGACTTGGTCTAGAAGTGACATGCCCTGGGTGAGTCCACACCTAAGCTATTGGCAGCTCTTACAGGCCCAGCATTCGAGCGACTGCCAACAGATACTGATAAATTTCACAGAAACGCATAAGGTGATGATTAAGCTGAAAAGAATTTGACTGGGAAAAACTCAGTCTTGAATTTATAGATCTATGACGACTCTGCACATTTATGAAAAAAATCCAGCCTTAAATCTGAAGCTGAACCATTAATTTGTAAAGCGGGAGAGAAGGTGAAACGCTGAGCATGGATCATGCCCTGGAGCCACCCTCTGCCTGGCCAACAGCAGGTGATGGGCAGCATGACCCTGAGAGAGGGTGGGGCGGGTTCCTTTCTTTCCTTTTTGTCTTTAAATGTTTTATTAGCACGTATTAGTTATACAGAATAATGGGTTTACTATGACATTTTCATAAATGGACTTCATGCATTTCTATCTTCTTCACCTCTCAACCTGCCTCCCGTTTCCATTTCTTCTCCCTAATTTTCTCCTGTTTTATTTCATGTCCTTTTCTTTCCTATTTATATGTTAACACAATATTTGATTGTTTTCCCCTCCCCCAGTTCCTCCTAGATCCTCCTCACCTCGTTTTGTCTTTCTCTCAAAAAACAAAACGAAACAAAAACACCACCCCCAAACAAAATAAACAAGTGAGGGAAAAGAATAAGAAAAAAAGATCCCTGTAAAAGTCCAAGCCAGACAGAGGTACCAACTCTGAGAGGGTAAAGTGGCCACGAGGTCCCATTTTTAACCAAATGATTGATATCTACTGGCAAGGGGGAAAATAAATTTTCTCCAAAGGAGTGCCACTAGATATACCAGCCACACTGGCCTCATGTCCAAGAGTAGCTGGTCAACACAAACGAACACCTTGTTTTCTTGCCTTTTAAAGCTTGAGGTTTTACCTTAGATGGCCAATGTAGAGAAGACACGTACACTTGAGGGAGAGTAATAGGCAAATGATATGTTGCTCAGTCGTCTCAGACGGCTATAGCAGCATACCAAGGGCTGGGGATCTAACTCACAGCCATTTACCTTTCAAGGTTTTGGAATCTGAGAAGCTTTGAATCTGGTCCTGTAGAAAACCTTCTTTACGCTTGTGGAAGATGGAGACTCCTTGCTATTTTGGCTTCGGAAAGCATGTGGAAACAGAATTCTAGTCTTACTTTTCTTAGAAGGTTGTAGGAAGTTAAGGCCTCTGTCAGAGGTTCTGATCTGTCTAGCCAATGAGGGGCGACTTTGTGATGCCAAGGGATAGGAATGCCTTGGTGCTGGGAGGGTATCCCTCATTGTTAAATGAACAAGTATGCTGTGTGCCTTCTACCTGACTCCCAGTGTTTGAGCCAATGATGCTGCTCCTTCTCACATCCTCCTCCAAGGAAGATGTTAGGACCAGGTACAGAAGGTCACCTGTCCTGTTCTGAGGGTCCCATCCTTAGGTCCTCACCGGAGGTTTCACCTCCTATATGATCATATTGCAGTGTGGGGGACACCTTGGATTCATTATGTATTTTATTTTGAATTAATTTTTGCCTTTACAGAGTCAGAAACCTTTTATTGTTGCCAAATTCTTTATAACCCTGACATTCAGTTGCATGGCTCCATAAATTTAAGAAACTGGATATTTTATTCAACACTGTAGGAAATGGGTCATGTTCTTAACCCTGTTGTGAGGATGAAGGAGCTAAGGCTTGCACCGTTTCTGCTAATCAACATGAAGTCACAGGACCAGTTGGGACCGTGGAGCTTTGCCTAGCTCTTGTGTTTTGCTGCTGCATAAGCAATAAAGGGCACTGTTGCTGGACAAGCTAACAATGAGCTTGTAAAGACGACACTAAGTGTTGGACTGTGTGTGTGTGTGTGTGTGTGTGTGTGT
>NC_022009.1:34154111-34157890 GCF_000317375.1 Microtus ochrogaster | reverse complement strand
CTCCCTCCCTCCCTCTCTCCACCTCTCCCTCCTTCCCTCTCTCCTTTCTTTTTCTTTTCTTTTTTTTTTCGAGACAGTGTTTCTCTGTGTAACAGCCCTAGCTGTCCTGGAACTAGCTTTGTAGACCAGGCTGGCCTCGAACTCACAGGGATCTGCCTGTCTCTTGCCTTCCAAGAGCAGGGATTAAAAGCTTATGCCACCACCACTCTCCAGCTCTATTTCTTTTGAAGAAACACAGATGTAGGCCAATGTAGCAAGTCTTAACTCCCCATTTCTCGGTGCGTTGATTTGAAAAGTTCCTCAGCAAGGGAGCTTTTGCCATAGCTCAGGGTTTGTGTCTGGGGCTTCCCGGGGTCTCAGGGAGGGGTCCAGGGAACATGAAGTAGCGCATGCATATGCTCTCCCTTTCCTTCTTTTGGCTTACCCTCCCCTGAGAATGTGTGTTCCCCACCACTAGCTGCAGACAGGACATGGAACAGTTAAGTTCAGACTGGTCTCAAGGTCTGTGCCTATTCTCCAGCATCTTCAAAATGTATTCAGTTAGTTGAGCTTTGCAGGGCTGGAGGCAGTTCTAAAAGCTGCAGAGCCATTCTGGACAGATGAAAAATGGGGTTTTCAGAAGGGCTCTTAGGCACCCCCTGCAACATTGCCTCTCCACATCCCCTCTGTCCCATTGCCTTTTTATGGAATACCCCCAAACCAGCTTTGTTTGTGTGTGCCACCACATTCGGTCTAAAACCGTCTAAAACCGTTGCTAAACACTCATTGTTAGGAGCGTGACTCTTTGATCAATAAAATACTGCTGTATATTCAAGCATGGCCTTTACAGCATATATTAAAACAATAAATCAGGTATGAGACACAGCGTTTGAGCCAGCTTTTATTGCATTATTCCATTCTCCCCATTATCCCGCTGTAGAATCCCACCTCCTGCATTTATGCTTTTGAAACATTCCATCAGTTATGTCCCCACGGCACTTTAATCTAATTCAACACTTTAAGGGGGTAGGTAAGTGTTTAGGACACTGGGCCAGGCTCTGATCATTTTATGAAACTGTTGTTTTATAGAAGAACATTACCTTTATTGCCAGATTCTATGGTGTGTTTGGCGGGGGGACAATCTGGTTACAATTACAAACAGCATTTTTTTTTTTTAAAGAGCTGCAGTAGAAAGCTCAGCCATTTGAAGATGAGATACAGCTTCCTCAATTGGCCGTAGCATATTGGTACAAGATGCCTGGAGGAAGCCAGGCGAGCCTCAGCGCAGGCTTCTCTTGCAGGACTTTGCGCTCAGTGCTGGTGCAGGTGGTTCCAATGGAAAAGCTGACAAGACTCTGCCCAGAAGCGCCAGGAGACATCCTGGCGTAATCATCACCTGTAGTAAAGGACAGCCTTTATAGACTGGTCAGTACAGTCTGTTAAACTCACCCCAGATGAACTGGATGCCATTAAAACTGCAGGGCAGCAGATGCCATCTTACAAGACAGAAGGTTGGACTACCAAAGGAGGAATCCCCATTGTGAAGCTCACTCTGTTCCATGGGAAGGCAGTGGACATTTGTCTCGAACCTCCCTCAAGCACCACCAGAATCCGTGTGTGCAGCTAATCCAGAACCATCCCTTTGGTTTTACTTGTACTGGGGGACTAGCTCAGAGCTAAAGCTATTTTTAAACAACCATCCAAACTATGTCAGTAGTATATTGTTTAAAATTCAAGTGGCCTGTCTTTCATATACCATATGCCCCTGAGAAGCCAATAAATGTCAAAGAAATGTCAATTATTAATGTATTTATTGGGTCCGCAGTGCATTTAGGAGGAAGCCTTGTGGCATTTGGTCATCATGTACTTTGAAGTCAACACACAGAGTAAGTGCTATAAATACATGACATAAATTTCAGTGTTCACCTCTGCGTGATCACCTGCCTGGCATTAAGTAAGTGCACAAGGCAGGGTCTGCTTAGGGATTGCCTTTGTGACTTGATTCCTTTTGCTCTGATGTCTAACGTGGTGAGCAGGCCTGTCCCAGTGATCAGCAGAGGTCCAAGTGGATATGATCTTTGATGGCCTCGGTCATCTTGTTGGAACCTTTTACTGCTCTTCGGTATTGAGTTGCCTTTGTGTTCAACATTCGCTTGCACATGGGGAGGAGAGAAACATAGTGAGGTGCATGTCCTGGCAAAACTGGAAGAGCTGATTGTCGGCAGCCAGCCAGAACTAACAAGCATATTCCACGAACATCCGAATCCCTACCCAGTAAGGCAAATGGCGCTTTCTGTTCCTTGTAGAGACATCTCTCAATATAGCTTTTTTCATGTGAGCTCGACTGAATTGCATATGAAGGCAGCCAGCTTGAGTATCTGTCTTCTCTATCAAAACTGAGTATGAACGTGTCATAACCCTTATTAAAAAGTACATAAATCCAGGCAATACTTTTGTGTTTGATATCTCTTTTTGAAGTTCTTCTCTGAAAGCACTTGATTCCTACGGTCAGCATATCTTTTTCTTTTCTGATCTCTGAAGCCAATCCAAGGCACATTTGCTGCGCAGGCACTGTATGTAGAATTCACCCTCTGCTTTTCTAATCAGGAAACTGAGGTTGCAACTTGGCTAGTCTCCTAGATACAGAAGCAAGTGCTATGAAATATGTTCTCCTGTCCCTCCAATCTATTTGGTAGGGTTTCTGTCCATCATCTGAAAGAGCCTCCTCAGAAGTGTAGGTATCTTGGCAATATATTCAAATGTATTCAAGCATGACCCCCGCCCAGAGGTGGGATCACTACAGAGGGGTCCAAGTCATAATCTTGTTTACCTAGCTTCTCTTCAGGGGAACAAACTCTATTATCTTCATGACTGCAAATTATGGGAAAAGCAAAATTAATCATCAAATAGTACAGTTCAAGGAAAAAGATATCAACGGGATAAAACAAAATTGTGGAGTGTAGTTACCTGCAACGATTATACACCGTTTACTTGAGCATTTTCAAGAGAATCTTGAATAGAAGACAAGTGGCTATCTAGAAAAAGTGTTAGGCTTGGTGATATAGAAATAAAAGACATGCCTGGTGGTAAAATGCAATAAGAGACCTCAGAGAATTTCTAACTTGGTTGTATCCCTGATAAGAGGGGAACTCATAACTTCCCATTGCCAAAATTATGTTGGGGGAGAACCCTGAAACTTTAGAGATGAATCGTCTTTAGAAGAGGACTCCCCTAGTATGGTTGTGTTCTTAGAATAACTCATCATTGCCATTTGATAAACCTCTTTGTCTAGCCTGTCAGGAATTTTGTTTGTTCTTGAACCCATCTGTATAATGTTCCCAGGTTGCCTCATTTGATATTATATTTCAACTCAGCAGACATTTATGTTGGCCCTGCATTGGGTATTTGCGTGCATGTCCTTCTGATATGCTCCTCTCTTGTGTGTTTTATGGACCGCATGGAAGGGATGTTTTCTAGCTTCTTCTCCGAGATTACACCCAGAAAAAATACTGTGCATTAGAAAAAGAACACAAAAGACCAAATGCATGGCAAAGATGTTAGACAAATTCTACTTGGAAGAACCTTCATGATTTAGATCCTACTGATGAAGAATTCACTGAGTCATACACAAACTTAGAAAAAAAACCCCTCATTAATAACAAAAACTTGGCTGCCTGAAATAAACTTGACCTTCTGGAGAACACACATTCAAAACTCCATTGGGATCCTAATTCTGTATCAATAACCAAAAATGCAGATAGATTATCAATCGTGTAAATCTGATTGCTAAAATGGATCCA
>NC_022009.1:34127987-34153105 GCF_000317375.1 Microtus ochrogaster | reverse complement strand
AAAACTTTCCCAACCTAAAGAAAGATATTCCTTTGAAGGTTCAAGAAGCATACAGAAGTTTTTATTTGTTGTTTATTTTGGCTAAAATGTGTAGCTGATAAGCTTGCATGTCTGAATATCCAGTAATTCAGTTCTTGTAGCTTTTTTCTTTTTTTATTACATGACAGATTTGATTTAATTAATGAAATTATTTTCTATACTTCATATATTTAAATTTCATATTCAGGAAATTTATTCAAGCAAATCATGTGAGATTTTGAGAATATCGTTAAGAATGTGAACTACAGAAGGGCTCCTTAGGGGTATGGGATGCTTTG
The DNA here is from genome assembly GCF_000317375.1 of Microtus ochrogaster. Lineage (NCBI taxonomy): Eukaryota > Metazoa > Chordata > Mammalia > Rodentia > Cricetidae > Microtus > Microtus ochrogaster. Next base: position 34,152,788 of record NC_022009.1, on the reverse strand, counting down.
CACCTCATTTCTCAACCTTGGCTAAGAGCCCAGATGTGGTAATTAATTTTGTATGCCTAGTATGGCCAGGCTTTGGTGCCCAGATGTTTGGTTCGCCATTATTGTGAGTGCATCTATGTAAGATTTTGGGGGGGGGGGTTGTGAGTGGGACAGTGAATAAAATTAGCATTTCCACTGAGTACTTTGAATTGGAGTGACTTGGCCTCAGTCCTGGAGGTGGCTCACCTACGTAGTTGGAGCCCTTAGTGCCACACAGACTGCCCTCTCCAAACAAATGAGAATTTACTTGAAGGTCGCTTTGAATTCAATGGCTCTGAATGTTAGCCTCTTTGCTGCCCACTCTTGTTGAAATTGTATCTCCACAACTGTGCGAGTCAATCCTTAAAATAAGTCTGTATCTGTGTCTCTCACCTGTTTCTCTGTCTCTGTCCCCATTTCTATCTCCTATGCCTCTGTCTCTCAGTCTCATATCTGTCTCTTTATCCAGCTCTATTGTCATCATCTTGACCTCTGTCATCTCTCTCTTCTCCCCGTCTTTACCAGGAATGTATCCTCTTACTTTTGTAGGTATAAGAGTAGCTGCACTCAGAGGCTGAAGCAGGCAAGATGGAAGGGAAAGTTTTAAAGATTGCCTTGCTGTACAGGGGAGTCTGGAAATGTGCAGAGAAGATTCTGTTAGCATCTCTCCACAACCGTTCTGACGTTTTTCCTAGCTTTCCCAAGACTAGACTATGTGAGTTACAGTCCCCTGATTCCTGCCTCAAAATCCTTCTCACTAAAACATAGAAGCAGATGCCTCTTCTTCATGGGGAAGAGTACACAAGGGGGGCAAATATTTCCCTTTCTGTTTTCCATTGAAAGTATTCATTTTGTGAGGATAGTAGGCCACGGATAGGAGGCTCTGTTTAGGCAAGATGATATTGTTTACAAACTGCTTTTGAAAGAAACAACCAGGGTAATTTTTGAAGGAAACAGATTTTGACTCTTCCTGTTCCTGGGTGGGGGGTTTCTGAAACTCGAGCAGGTGCATTTGGTGTTTAGCATGACAAACTTATGAAACTGAAACGGCTACCATGTGAGGGTCAAGGTGATGCTACCTCTTTCATTAAGAAAAGAAACTAACGTATTGGGCCTTGGCCTAGGTGCTTTTGTTTATGTCAAACTTAATATATGAATGCACATTTTTATTTTGAGTCTTGCTATGTGGTCCAGGCTGGCCTAGAACCTGTTATGTAACCCAGACTGGTGTTAACTTTGCAATCCTCCTGCCTCTACCTTGAAAGTATTAGACAGGCATTCAATACTGTCACTCCTTAACACACATTGTACACACACACATACACACACACACACACACAAACACACACACACAAACACACACACACACACATTAATCATCACAGCATTCATTTACACATTCATCTAAGTTTTTACTGAGGTCTTACCAAAGAGCAGATCCTAGGTGAAGTGCTGGGTTTATAAGGTGAGCATATGACTCTGGCGGAGAAAGCAGACACATGAGTATTGTGCCGATTGGTCTTGTGTGTCATCTTGACACAAGCTAGAGCCATCAGAGAGGAAGGAGCCTCAATTGAGGAAATGCCTCCATGAGATCCAGCTGTAAAGCATCTTCTCAACTAGTGATCAGTGGGGGAGGGCCCAGCCCCTTGTAGGTGGTGCCATCCCTGGCCTTGTGGTCCTGAGTTCTGTAAGAAAGCAGGCTGAGCAAGTCACGTGCAGCAAGCTATGTGACATAAGCAGCACCCCTCCATTGGCCTCTGCATCAGCTCCTGACTCCAGGATTTTGCCCTTGTTTCACTTCCTGTCCTGACTTTCTTTGATGATGAGCAGCCGTGTGGAAGAGTGGAAGCTGAATAACCCCTTTTCTCCAGACTTGAATTTCTTGTCTTGGTGTTTTGTCACAGCCATGGAAACTCTAACTAAGGCAGGTATCTATTTAAATGAGCCACCCTGGGCAGGGACAGGGTGAGGTGATGATGCATGGTGGGGAGCCCTCATTTAAGAAGAATGACTTCTCTCTCAATGATCTTCAGTTGAAAAAAATGAGGCTTAGCATCTTGAAAATGGTTGGGCTAGCAAGTCAGCAGTGAAGACAGGATTGTCTGTGGTTTGTCATTCCCTCCCATTTCTCATAGGGTACCCAGGTCATCCTCTAACAGTGCTCTGTTTCTGAGCTCCCTCTCAGGCTCACACGTGGCTTCTCTTACCTTGCTCTGTCGCGGACATGTGACCTCCTCTGTGTCCTAAGTGTGTCTCTCTCTCTAGTTCTTCACTTCAGCTTCTCCACCTTCTCCTAACCTTCTCCCCAAGGCAAAGATATGACAATAAGAACTCAAGTAACAGAAATCACTCTCGACACGAGACACAGAGCAGAATCACCTGCATGGGCCCTCAGCCGCCTTGGTTACCCATGAGCTCCTGGTGTGGACATTCTCAACTTCCGGTTTTCCTCAGTGGCTTCACAGTGGGAGCTGTAGCTTTTTATTGGTGACAGATATTTCCCACTCACTTAAGTGGTTCTGATAACAGTGTGCAGAGTAGGAACCTGCAAGCTTTTCTGAGAAAGGCTAGGTATAAAATATATTAGGCTCCTTGGACCTTCCAGTCTTGATTACAAGTACTATTCCCTGTTATTGTAGCACATAAGTCATCATAGAGAATTCTTAATACAGTGGTCATGGATTGTGCACCAATAAAACTTTATTGAGGGCCATCAAAGATAGAATTTCTCATAGTTTTCCAATGTCATGAAATACTCTTTAGTCTTTTTGTCCAACCATTTTTAAGGTATAAACTATATTATTAGCTTATGGGCTATACAAACAAACAAAACAACAGCAGCAACAACAAAACAGCTGAATTTGGCTCATGGATCATAGAATCTCAGTTCTCTCTCTAAAGTATTGTGGTTAATGCTCACTGCATTCCAGTCTATGGTCAACTGGCTGGTAGCCTCAGCTTGTAGCTCCTCTAAGTGACAGTTTCCATGTGGACTTCTATGTTTTGAGTATCTGGCCTCTTAATTTCTTCTTCGGGTCCTTGTTTCTGTGGTATTTTCTTCTTGAGGTGCTCATTGCTCACAACTGGGACTATTTTTATTAATAGAACCTAAGCCTACAGTGGCCGTTCTCTGCTTCACTGGTCACTATTCTATTATCTTTATTTCCCTCCTAAAACTTAGAAAAATCTGAATTTATCTTGTTTATTTATTAGTTTACTCATTTAGTGCCCAGCCTGACCACAAAGAATTAAAACCACAAGCTATTTCAAAAAATTTATTTACCATTATGTGTCCAGTGCCTCGAATAATACTTAGCATATATCAGATCTTCAATAAATATTTGTGAACTGGGGCTATGGTTTAGTGAGTACAACTTGGGTTACCCTGAGCAAAAACTCTAGTGGAGGTTTCTCTTGTCTGGGGTATTGGAGTCTTTATGAGATAGTTTACAACCTTTATGGGGAGCATTGTCAGCCCAAATGGCATAACTTTGTTTAAAATGTGTGTTTGTGTGTGCATGTATATGTATATATTTACATATAATACATATCTATAGGTGTGTATATACATGCTGTATATAATTTCAGATGAATATAATATTTTAAATATATTGATTAAATGATGTTAGTAAATAATAAATCATAGAATAGAGTGGGTCAAGTCATACCCGCCCTTACAATACTTGAGTCTCAATCAGAAGAATTGGAAAGGAACTCAGCAACCAGTTATCAAAACAAACGTGTCTTTTACATTTTATTTCCCTCAGGTTCTAGGAGAGCTTTGGGACTGTGCTGTGGAATACATGATTTTGAGCATTTGTGACAAGCATGTTCCATATGTCTACACCTATCACGCATCCATCACGCATAACAAATTTGTGTGTTCGGGGAATGAATAGAAGGGCTGAGCTAGCTTTCTGTTTCTGTGCAACAACACATTCTCAATCTAGGGGCTTAACGTAGTAGTTATTTGGTTTCTTAGGCATTCAATGGCTTGGTTGGGCTCTCTGCCCAGGGCTTCCTATTCAAGCGTCCCAAAGAGGTCACAGTCTACAATAAGACCCTGGGAGGAACGTTTCTAAGCTCATTCAGGTTGCTGCCAGAATCATTTCTTGTGACCTGGGACTAAGCCTCTTATTTCCTGTCATCAAGAGCTCACAGATGCTATCGGCTCCTGGCGGTAGCTTGTCACCCATCTTCTCACAGGCCAGCCTTCATCAGGACAGCTGGCAGCATTGTCCCTTAGGATACATCTCCATCACATGCTGATTCCTTTATCCTGCCACCAACTGGCTCAGACTCTCCGACTTACTCAGGTATATTATTAGAATTCGTGTACCCTGATTATCTTCTTTTCGTAGACTGCAAATAAACGATGAATTTAGTTGCAGTTTTCAAGAATACCTTTTGCCATATAATATAGCAGTACTATAAGAGTTATAACTCATTTATTAATATAATACAGCAGAGTGAGATGTGTTCATTATCTGGTCAAGCCATGGCCATGCCAGGAGGTAATAACATGTTACCTTTTCCCCACATCTTTTTGAGTTGCTTGATGGATTCTTGGATCAGGCTTCCACATGCTCTTCACCTGGGCTAGTTTTCTCAAAAGATAGCCTCTCATCATCTAGGAATACGGACTCTGTACATGGTATTGCTTTCTTTGTGAGGATGCAGCACACTGAATACAATTCCCAGGAACTCCGCTATGATCTGCTTCCTTCTGAAACAATCTCAAGTGCTCTCTTCTCCTGCTGACAACATAACAAGCGAAGGGTTTATAAACCAGTTTATAAAGAGCCAAACTGCATCCTTTGCCCCAAATGATTTTTCTAGTGCCAGTATAGAGTGCTGTTATTACCTAGGCAACTCGCCGGCCGGCTCTTACAACCAGCCATTTTGTCTTGTAATAGAGTTATTCCTTTGAGTTACAGAGGCTTTACCTTTTGTAATGTTGAAAAGGAGCCACCAGAAAAGGGTTAAGAGGAAAAGTGTGTCTAGAGTTAGAGTGACATTCTGGTGTTTCTGGGGAAACATGCGTGCAGGCAGACATGGCAAGCGAGAGGTTCTCAAGAGTTCCTCACTGCCTATGTGTTTTCATTTTGTTACACAGAAATGAAAATGCTAATACTGCATCCTAGGAATCGCTTCTGTAGCTACTCAAGTTGTGAAGGAGTTTTGAGATGATCGTGGTCAGGGATGAAGGCGTAAGCATGAGAAGCCAGGAGACAAGAATGAGCACAAAGGCAGCTCGCCCAGCAGGGAGTTCGAAGCAGGTGTTAAATAAATGGAAGCCAATATTTAAACTCCGCATGAATCCCAGTTGTGGAGGGTATCGGAGAATTATTCATAAGGAATGCATTAGTGAACACGCCGTCCTCCAAACAAGGGAGATAAATGTTGCCGAGAATGTAGCTCAGGAACGAACATCATTACTCTCACCAGCAAAGTCACAGATTTAAGAAAAAACAAACACACAACCAAAAAAACCCTTGGCGTTGGGATTGTATCATGCAGAGTAAGAGTTTGCACATCCATATGTCTAAAGCAAAGCACACAGTGAGCAGTTTTAGTGTGGAATCAGCGTTTCTAGAGAGACTTTAAAGACACTCCAGAGATTCTTCTAGAATGGTGGAGATAGGAGGAAAGCCTAAGCCTCATTTCCCCACCAGCTGGGTGTTACCCCTGCCCACCCCCATTGCATAGCAGACAGCCATTGTGGTTTTTGACTGGTCTGCACCCTGCCTCTTCCTAGCACTCTAATCGATGCTTTTGCCTAAGCAACCCATACCTGCCTGCACCACGCCTGGATGATCCCAGCACTTTAATTTCTGCATTTTTCATCCTTGCGTGCATGAATGAGCCCCGTTTTATTGGCCATCGTGGCTGCCCTGGTATTTAGAACACTGTGAGTGGGTTTCTACATGGAGTTTGGAGCCAGCTCCTCTCTTCTGCTTTCCTATCAGCCGTCTGCCCTCTACCTACCTCATTCCCCGTGCTCGCCGTGGCTGTTAATACCTCTTTCTTCCTTAATACGTCTCCATGGCCGTTTCCCTGAGCAGTTTGTATTTACCCTATAATCATTTCCTCCACCAGTTAATAAACGGTATGCTGCTTAGCTTTTTCCCTATTCAGTGGGTAATGTAGTTTTGATGTGTTTTCCGTCACTCACCTAACAACTGTTATTAAGTGGCATAGTAAGAGCATCCCTTTCCAGATGGTGTGTGCTTTCAGCACCAAAGAGAGCCTCCTGTGGGCCTTGCCGGTATCTCCTCTGACTTGCCAGGTTCTATTTGGTTCTATTTGTTCTCATGGAGAGCCGGTGGTACCAATTCTCTAGCAGTTATCCAAACACAAGCAGCTCTCCCTGCTGCCTTCACGCCTGGCTGGACCTGCTGTTTGTCCCCCATTCTCATGGTTTTCTGATTGTGAGTAATACCTTGAAGACAATCGAGGCTTAGCGGGCTGTGAATTTTATTTTCCAGGCTGTCTTTGACCTGTCTGGACTAAAATGTTCAAACTCAGGTCCATAGATTGATAACAACCACTAATCAAACCGTTTCCTTCACGGATCATGCTGTGAGCCTTGGAGAGCTTTGCTCTTGGACTGGTTTCATCTAGTAGTCTTCTCAAGAGCTGTCTTTTAGATTCTTTGGCGGGAGAGAGAGAGAGAGAGAGAGAGAGAGAGAGAGAGAGAGAGAGAGAGAGAGAAAGGGTGTGTGTGTGTTTGTGTGTGTGTATGCATAATTCCATGGAAGCCAGGAAATAACCTTGAGTATTTTTTCTTAGGGACCAGTTACCTGATTTTTTAAGACGAAGTCTCCCACTGTTCCGGAATGCACAGAGAAGGTTAGCTGGCTGACCAGTGACCCCCAGGGACCCACTTGTCTGCACCTTCCTATTGCTGGGAATCAAATGAATCCAACTCTGCCTGGCTTGTCTATATGAATCCTGGGAATTGAATTTAGGTCCTCTTAATTGCAAAGCAAACCTTTTACTGATGGTGCTATCTTCCCAGTTTCATAACATTTTATTAATAACCAAAGAAATATATGTTCATCGAATCAGAATGATAAAACATAGATAATTAAAAATAAAAGAAAATGCCCTTCTAATCCCACCACTCAGAGATAATAATGTTTTATCTATAATTATAAATGTGCACATGAGGCTATGTAATAATAGTGGGGGTTGTGTGTATATTATACACTTTATGAGAATTTTTAGAATCATTCATAAAACTATAAGACATTGCTTAGTATAATGGAACTTGGTTTCATGTTAATCCACATTGATCTGTTTTCATTTTATTAGCTAAGTGATTTTATTTTATCAATGTAGCACACTTTTCTTGAATAGATTTCTTATTTTGGGGCACTCAGTTTGTTTCAGACTTTACATTACATAAACAAAATTTTAGGTAAATCTTTATCACAGCTTTAACCTCCCTATAATAGATTATTGAGTCAACAAGACCTGCTCGGGTCTCTAAAAGCTTCCTTCTAAGTCGCTACTCCCAGTCCCTGCAGCTCTAGGTCACATTTCCCAGTGTATTCATTTAGTATTTGCTGGTGTGCACCCATTTTGTTTTCAGCTGATTCTTTTGGGGTTTGGTGGTCCAGAGACAGGTCTGCGCATGTTCTTAGAAAGAGAAGCAGCAGTGTCAAGTGTCATAGCAGACTGTCTTTAATTCTTCCACGCAAGCTTTGGAAGCTTCTAAACAGCACTGGACTCTCATCCGGGGAACTCCACCCAGTCTTCTGAGCCCTGGCAACATCCGTTTGCAGGTGATATTTGATACCTGGTCCTCAACTTGACTGGTCTTCTCCCAGAGAGAACGGTTTCAGATTTTCAGATATTTTTATCACTTTTTTTTTGTTATTGTCAATTAAACCTTGCCTGGCCAGTCCAGGACAGATTAAATCCACACCTATCTTGTAAGAATTGTGGTCACTTCCAGGAAGTTAAGTTGAAGAAAAACAATGACACGGTTAGGGAGTTTATGTTGCTAGAAAATAGAGTCGTAAGCTGTGCTCTGGGGGAGCCTAGAGTTAAGCCCTCTGAGAAATCCATCACATTTTTTATTATCCCCTCAAGGAATCATAGAGCTCGCTATTTTCAAGCTTTGTTACATGGAAAATCGAAGCTTAAACCGCACTTGCCTCTTGTTTTTGCTTAGTTCCAACCACTTGATTTTTATTTTCTGAGTCAGAATTAGCAGGGGCAAGACTATTGTGCTTAGTTAGATTAAGACTGAACAGAATATCCTAATAACTGGTACACAGGGGATTCCTGACTCCTTTTCAAATCCCTCCTGCCCTTTCTAGAGAGATTACTCTCCTATGATCAGGGGGAAAAAAATCACATAACTTTCAATGTCAATATTGAGATCACCTAGAATTCCACTCTATGAGTTTTCCTCCAACCTGCTCAATGAATAACTTTTCAATTTCAGTGAGTCTTTATGTCAGTGGGTTGGATGAGCGGACAGTGTTGCAGATGATAATAATGGGCTTTGCTAATTCAAGATGGAAATTTATAGTTGGGGTAGTGCTGGCACCCTCAGATGTATATATGCATGCATATATGGAGATTGCATGTAGGTATAGGCACACATGCAGACCTAGAAGCTACAGTTCTATGCCCATACCATCTGCTAGAGTGTTTTAGGATGGTAAAGCAAAAAGGGAACAAAAAAGTCAAAGGGAGGTGCATGGTAATCTCCTTGGTCAGGCTTTGGGATCAACCAATTGACCAAGGTTGGTGATTTATTAGTTGGAAACAGCCACACTCAAGCGCTTAGCATTGATGGATATTTTCCTCATTACATTTCAAACACGGAAAATGGTCCTCTCGGGATGAAGCATCTGGGGGCGCTTTAGTCATTCGTCATATGAAACTTTCATCCTCTCCTGCTGTTCCAGGGACGGGGAGAATGACAAGAACTAGAGCACAGTCCTTGCTCTGAACTGCTTCCACAGAGAACAAAGTGAAACGTCCAAGTTTCGTGCCTCTATTAGCTTGATGACTTGCTTATTTTTCTATTTTCTATTTTAGTGGCCTTGTTATAGTCAAATCTTTAATTATGTGGAACCAAGAATAATTGGGTGCATGCTGCGCTGGGTGCATGAGCCTCCATATTAACTCTCCAATGGGTCCCCGTGGCACCTATAATAGAATCTAACTCCATCATAGTTCAAGGGAGGTGTGCAATTAATGCTTGGCTGTGGGACCGAATGGGATACAACAGAGAACCTTCAGCCTTACATAAGTGGAGGCAGATGCTCATAAAACTCTGGGAAACTTCAAAGAGATAATTTAACATTAGATCTGACAAGGTCAGAAACATAATCTTAGAATGCATCTTTTGAGTTGTCCTGGTTGCAATCTGAGACTGGCAGTGGAATTGCTCTGAGCAGTCAGATGCACACAGCTGGGCACCCTGCAGAAAGCCCTCTTGTTCTAATGGTCACATCAGACTGTAGACCTCCTTGGAAGTGACACTTGCTTGGCATCGTTGTCAGTTTCATTGACTCGTATAATCGTCTGCTCACACAGGTGAGTTCTCTCGGAGATTCTCTGGGCTGGTGCAGATCACATGATTCCTTACCACATCCCCTTTAAGAGTGACTGTTTCATAAGCAGCGGAGAGACACAGTTGCAGTAGCTGACAGCTTGCGGAAGTCTTCACAGGCTAGATTTTAAAGGCAATCTCTTCTGTATTGTCTCATCTAATGGTGTAGGAGGTTTTTCTGTTTATGTGTTGTTTTTATTGGTTAATTAATAAAGAAACTGCTTAGCCTGATAGGGCAGAACATAGGTAGGTGGGAAAGACAGAACTGAATTCTGGGAGGAAGAAAGCAGAGAGAGAGAATCGCCATGGAGCTGCCCGAATCAGACATGCTCCTTTCCCAGTAAGACAGGATCTCGTGGTGAACATAGATTTAATAGAAATGGGTTAAATCAAGATGTGAGAATTAGCCAATAGGAGTCTAGAGCCAATGGCCAAGCAGTGTTTTAATGAATACAGTTTCTGTGTGATTATTTCAGGGGTTAAGCTAGCCAGGTAGTCAGGAAGAACAAGCAGCCCTCTCCTCCTCCTGTTACTATCTAATACTCTGGATACCATGAGCACTTTATTAACAATGATTGAATAAGTTAATGAATAAGTCTCAAATCATGTCCATCCAAATAAAGTCCAAATCACATCTAAATAAGCCATAGTGGTGTTTAAAGCATTTAGCATATTTTTGAAGGATGTATGATTCCATGTCAGTGGGGAACTTAAGTGTTTGTGGTCCACGCCATACCTTTACAAAAACCCATCTATTTGCCTTAGATCTTGGGAGCACTTTTGAATCCATGACTGCCAGACTCAACTAAAACTAAGCCAAGGCTCATCTCAACCTCACGGAATTTTTGTGGTCTACAGAACTTTGGGTTATTTTTCCAAGCACAAGGAAGCCATTTGCTTGATGACAGCCTACTAATTTAAATATACCTTAAAGTATGGATTTTCCATAAACTGAGTAAACAGCCCAGCATATCTGTTTGGCTTTTAATTTGGAAATTTATTAGCACTTTCAAGCCATTTGCAGGTGTAAGCTTATTCCTAATTGTTTCATTTTTATTCTTACCCCAAACACAGTAAATCTTAATGGCTGAGCTGCTAATGTTAAGAGGGAATGTGGTAACTATAGAAAAAGTATTTCAAACACATTAAATTTAGCAACAATATAATAACATTTACAAGCTGTTCATAAGAATTCATTTAGACTTTCAAACAGCAATTGCGATGATCCATTTATCAAAGGGACCCTCCAGATGGACACATTGTCCTCACCTCAAGTCCCTGACATGACATGTTTTCGTTGTCCATCTCTGAGTCATTAAGAGCTGTGAAAATCCCCATCTTTGCCGTTTAATTATAGAACAGGTAGAGAGTATGTTCCGTTGTTTGGCAGCCTTACCGACACACTCTATTTGTTTATGGCACATTGGGAGAGCCATTTTAATAAGGTCATATTTGCAATTTAAATGAACTTTAATATTTCTTGCAAAGTCTGGGCCTGCTTATTTATGCAAGGGGTGAACATGGTGGAAATTTATGGTTTAAAAATACGTTCTCCTGTTTTCTTTTCCAAATGGTGCATCTCAGGTGATAAACACTTTCAACTATATTTAGAATTTTTTTCCTCAGAAAAGGGCAGAAAATCCAAATCAGGGAAATAAATCATGGCTCTAAATGGGGTTGTTAATACTGTACTCTTTGTGCTTTTCCCATTAAAATTTCTTTTCCAAACCTCTATGTATGCATTCGTGAGTAAATATCGCTCAGTCACTATCAAATGGGGTGGGTGCTTTGTTCTGCTCTGCTTATTATAACTCACAAGCAAACAAGCAAAGCAAAACAAAACAGAACAAAGAACAACACTGCCTGAACTTTAGCCAATGGCTACCTATTGAATTTGTTTAATCATTCTTGATTAAAAGGATTCAGTTGTTTCTAGGTGAGAGGGGCTTCAGAAAAACTCACCTGTAATTTGTTGGGAAATTGTTTCTTGACTGCAAGAGAGAGAAAGCCACTGTTGTCTTGTGTCTGCTTTGAACTCTGCTGTTCACTTTGTAGAGGCACTCTGTTGAAAGCACAGTGAAGGATCAAACATGCCGCCAGCCACCCATGTTGAAACATATCTGACCACATAGGAATAGGATGACTCTTCCCCATTTCTTGAATTTTCCTTTGTTCATAGGGAACCCAATCTTGCATTTTGTAGTGAAAATTCTTACTGGTCTTTATAATAAAAAAACCCAAGTCAGATATTGGAATTAATGCTGAAAGACCAGAGAAGCTGAACTAGTTCTTACCACTACTGAATCCTCAGACTGAATGTGGTGTCCTATCTCTATGAGTCCTCAGACTGAATCCTAACCTCCTGTCTTCTTCTGCCTTATATTCCTCTCTCTGCCCAGCCATCACTTCCTTTCTCTACCTCCCTAGTGTTGGGATTAAAGGTGTGAACCACCACCACTTGTTTCTGTTTCTCTTTTAGACTGATTCAAATCTCATATAGCCCTGCTTCTGTCTCTTGAGTGCTGGGATCAAAGGTGTGTGCCACCACTGCCTGGCCTCTAATTAGTGTGGTTACCTCTGCACTCTGATCTTCAGGCAAGCTCTGATTGTTAGATCACAAACAAAATATCACCAATGCAAAAAATTTATATGACTCAGTTTATCCAAATAGCTTAAGCCCAACAAAGTTTGCAAAGACAAGGAGGCTAAACATATATATTTAAGCCTGAATAGACTGTGAGGGATGTGGGATTCTCCTCAGTATGCTGTTAATACCATTGGTTAATAAAGAAGCTGCTTTGGGTCAATGGCTTAACAGAATATAGCCAGGCTGGGAAAGATATTTAGAGAGAGTAGGCAGAGTCAGAGCATAGCCATGTAGTCACTAGAGGAGAAAGACACTCACCAGAGCCTACTGGAACTTTGCCTGTAGGCTACAACCACATGCTGATGCACAGATTAATGGAAACGGGTTAATTTAAGATGTAAGAGCTAGCTAGGAATATGCTAGAGTATTCTAGAGTCATTGGCTGAGCAGTGTTGCAATTAATATAGTTTCAGTGTGATAATTTTGGGTCTCTGTGGCTGGCAAATGAACAAGCAGAATGGCACCCACCGTCTGGGGCATAGATACACATAAGCCCTAAAAAAAAGTGAAAAAAAAAGAGGGTTTCTAGAATTACAAAATTGGGAGCCAAGCAGAGTTTCTTGGTAGCTGAATTTTTCTTCAGATGGATTCAGGGGTGGCATGGATCCTTTAAGGGAGGTCTTTCTGATTCAGCATTAGCAACAAAATACTGCACTGAGCACTTAAATGGGGTCTGTGAACAGCATGTTACAAATTCCTTAATGGTGACATAGATCCTCTGCAGCCCTGGAGCTGGGGTGGTACGCATGGCTCTGAGGCAGTGTGCATGCCTCTTCCATGTTGGATTGGGCAGAGCCAACAGGAAAGACCGTGGATTTGGTCCTAGCCATGACTGCTCAGCATTAAAAAAAAGTGCTCCTGATCAAAAAATAATTACAGATGTGCAATAAAGACAGATTCAGATGGAAAAGGCATCTAAATGGGTCATGGTGTTTGGTAAATGTACATAGGTTTGAGAGAGAAAGAGGAAAAAGAGTAAGATAATAAAATGAATATTAAAATTGTAGAAAATGTAATAAAGTAAGAAAAATAAGCCACGTAAAGATGGTATGTATACAGAGAGCCTGGATTATGTATATTATTGTGTTTTCTTTGAATTTTTTCTACAGAGAGATATACAGAGAGATATATTTTAGAGGTATCTTGACTTCAAAATTTGTGTCTAAATATATGTTGCTTTGGAAAAGAGGTTCTTTTTTTGTTTCCACAGAGGATGAGAACCTGTGGATTACTTCCAGACTAATGCGGTCTGATGGACCAAGATCCCCTGAAAGGTCTCCGCAAACCCCAAAATTACTTCACCCAACAAAAAGCAGGAAGGAGTTTGGAGAAAACTATGCCCAAATTTCCAAATATTGTTTATATGTTTGTTTACATTTAAAGGGTGATATGCTATAGAGATGAAAACTTTGCATTGATGTGGATCTTGGTTTATTGACACAAATTTAAGGTCAATTTTGTTATATGTATATTTCTGCTCTTGATTAAAGTATTGTGTTTGTGCAGCTCATTTAAAAATGTGATGTATAATTAAGAAATATAGTTTAGTAGATATTAATTTATATTAGTCAAGCTTGTAGTCATGTTAGTTAAGTTTTCTAGATGTACAGAGATATATTTCATATGGATGGGTATTCTTCAAATTTCTCAAAAGCTAACAGAATATGGCATTTAAAATGTTTTAAAAGTTTAGGACTTTTCATGACAGTGAGATACATCTGCTCCTGGCAGTAGCAATGTACTTCAAGAAGATAATGGGTATTGAAGAAGCTCCTTATGGAGTTTGTTAGCCATTTGTGTAAGAAACTGCTTTTGCCTGGACTGCTTAATGGTATGCTATATAAGCTGGACATGCATAACCCACAGGAAAATGACCTCTGAAGTTGCCTAAAAGTGAGACAGTCCATCAGGGTTCCTACTTCATGAAAGAATCTGCCAGACATTCTGCAGGACACAGAAGAAAGTGACTAAAAAACTTCTAATATAGGTGGAACTGTCTTTGAAATTTCCTGCTTCATGGAAAAGTCTGCCATATACTATGGGCCTGTAGGCTGAAGATGGATACTCCAATGTTACAGAAACTTTGGGTGACTGTCCAGGCAGCAAGATGTCTCTGTCAATTATAGAGTTTTGGAAGTTCCTTACAATGCACTTCCTGTTAACTTAGGTAATATATCCTTCTGGAGTTTTTGATGGAGCTGAAGAATAACTAGCTATATTTAAAGTTTTCCTTAATTATTACTAAAGATAAAGTAGATATAAATATTGTAACTGTAATTCTTGCTTGATACTTGTTTTGTTATATGTAATTTTACTATGTTAAAATTAAAACCTTCTTTTTTATTAAGACAGAAAAGGGGAGGTAATATGGGATTTCCCTCAGTATGCTGTGAATATCATTGGTTAATAAAGAAGCTGCTTTGGGCCAATGGCTTAACAGAATATAACCAGGCTGGGAAAGATATGTAAAGAGAATAGGCAGAGTCAGAGAGAAGCCATATAGCTGCCAGAGGAGAAAGATACTTGCTGGAGCCCACTGGAACTTTGCCAGTATGCCATGCCCCCATGAATATGCACAGATTAATGGAAACAGGTTAATTTAAGATGTAAGAGCTAGCTAGGAATACACTAGAGTCATTGGCCAAGCAGTGTTGCAATTAATATAGTTTCAGTATGATTATTTTGGGTCTGGGAAGTCAGGAAACAAACAAGCAGCTTCTGCTAACACCTGAGCAAGGAGTTACATTTTTTAAACCATTAGTTAATGCTTCTGATAAATGCCCCATTGCCTAAATTCCCTCCTTACTAGCCTTTAAGCCTTCTTGGGCCCTGATAACAATGCCTCAAAGTCAGCTCGAAGTAGTTACAGAAAAGAACATGTTGTCCCATGGTCCCTGCCCAAAATAGCTTGAAATGCTGAGATGAGGGGGAACTCCCAGGCATGGAAGACAAATGGCTACCTATAGTGCCCATTGATACACCAGAAAAATCAGACCAAAATTATCAGTTGATAGTTATATTTATTAACTAAAGTAACTCTGCAAAATGGGTTATTCCAGGTAGATGTGTACATATACACTTCCTGTGGATCTGCCTATTGGTCTGTCAGCTGTATGCTTATTATTATTATTATTGTGGTCTCCAATAACCTTTTCTGTCTTTATTTATTACTGTAGAGTAGACGGTCTTGTCTAATTCACTACACACTTGAAGCTCCTGTTTGCATACAAGAATGAGAAGACAGACAAGTTCTTCCCTCTTTTCCTCTCTCATGAACACACGTTGCATTGGCATCTTTGTTGTCAGAGCAGGACTAGGGATGTACTTGCAGGTTGGAGAGTGGTGAAGGTATGGCCACAGTGTGAGCTGGGGACTGGTCTTATGCTCTGCACAAGACCCTGCAGCAGCCAGGACTTGGAGGAAGTACAGGCTTCTTCAGAGACTCAGGGCCCTGTGTAAATTTTGATGTGCATTTCGAGTGCATTCGGGCTTGGCTAGCCTGATGACATCTTGAAAACCTTGAAAGGTTGAAGTTTCGCCCACAGGGATCCCAGCCAGCTCCAGGCAGTTGACTAAAGCCTGAAAAGGATGATGTCTTTAGGGTAGAGGCTTAGGCAAATGAAACCAAGGGGAAGGATGAAGAGCTGGTGAGGCTAGGCTGGAGGCATCTAGAAAGCTTTATTTTTTTTTGTTTTTTTTAATTGGACAAAAAAAGCACTTTAATTGCCTTGGGGGTCTGCTAGTACTGAAGATAGCCCTGGTCCTCAATATTCTGAACTTTAGTATGCTAGGAGGAATCCCAGATCTCAGGATCAATAAGGCTGTAGGCTGATCATGGGGGGTGTCATGGATGCTAGAAGATACACTTGGCCATAAGGTTTCTATGGATGATCAAAGGAAGGGTCTTCCATTTCACAGTAATTTGGCTTCTGGACGAAGCTGAAGAATGTCCTGGTAAGTACAGAATGGCTACGTGGTATAGAACCCACAAAGACTAAGCATGGTGTTAATTGTATGGAGACCTCTTTTTATAGACTCACAGGAGAAAATTTTTAAAAATCACAACAGTATGTGTTCAAATAGACTAATATACCATAATTATTTTTATTGATTAAGATTAGAGTTTACTTTGATTTTTCAATATGGAAACTGGAGCTGTTTCTTCAGTCCTAGGAAATTCAATGTTGTTTTTCTCTTGTCTTTTTCTTCCTCCTTTTAAAAAAAGAGTAGATGTACTTGAGATGTTTTTGCCCAGTTCAGTTCCTATCTGAAGTTCTTGTTCATGTTCTCCATCTCTTTACAGTGCTTTGTGTATTCTGGATGGTTCCCTCAGCAGTGCCGAGTCCATTAATCCCATCTTTAATTTGCACCATGCATCTTCTGATACATGAATGCCTGCATTTTTCCCTTTTACTGTCTTATTGGATTATATTAAAAATTTAGTTATTTTGAAGCCTAGTTTCCTGTCCTGATATTAATGCTCTTAATTTTTCTTTTGCCCTCTTTAGCGATTTTAAGCATACCTTCGGAATTTGTTTTTTTCAGGCATGCTAATTCTTGGAATGCCAATTCAATTTCTATTTTCTTGCTGTAACTACTGATTCTACTTAGGATAGTATATATTTTCTGTGTTTTTTAAGGGTATTTTTGTGAGTGTGGTGCATATCTGAGTGTGTGTAGTCCTAAAGTCGACATTATTTTCTGATGATCAAATTTTCTTCATGTTTCATTCATCGGAACCTTGTCTAGCTACTCAGCTTATCTTGAAAGTTCTTTGTCTCTGCCCCTTGATTGCTAGCATCATAGGCGGCCACCATGACTGCATTATCTTTTATAAGAGTTTCAGGATTTAAACGCCTGTCCTTGAGCTTCCATAGCAAGGGTTTTATCCATTGAATCATTCCCCTTGCCCTGAGTTTCAGGCTGAGATGATGCATTCAATTAGGGCTTGCTTTCTGGTAGCAGGACCCTATTTGGGTACTGTGATAATCCCCTACAGTACAGGTTTGTATTTTTTTTTTTTTTTGCCCAAGAGACACAGAAAGTTTACTACTACATAAGCAGAATCCTTTCTTTGCAATAGACAGAGATCATTACAGAAGGCCACAAACAATCAAAACGCAGACCTGTGGAGCCCGATCCCAGTGGATACATCTGCAAAGCAGCTCCCACACCCAAGGCTCAGGGAATATTAGAGAACATGGGGCAGAAAAATTGTAGGAGCCAAAGGACCAGGGAATTTGCTGTGAGGTTCTGTCTCCTAGCAGCGTCAGAAGCTACACTCACGAAACTCATCACCATGATGCCTAAACACGAGCTGAACAAGACCAACAGCAGACATGCCAACGTGGACAGGGCGATGACCATGAAGCCTCATCCTACAAAGAGCTACAGGCACTAATGTGTGCTCGGTTTGAAAGAGAGCAAGGAGGGATAGATGAGTGAGTTTGGAGGAAGGAAAAGGTAGGGGAAATGATATAATTAAAATCTCAAAATAAAAGAAAAAGAAAAAAGGCATTTTTTAATTCCAAAGTAATATAAATTAATACACTCTTTCCCTTGTGAAAGAAAAATTTGAGTTGGAAAAATGTCTGTGTATGTAGCACTTGCTGACTAAACCAGACAACCTAAGTTTGATCTCAAGGACCCACATAAAAAAAGGGGAGAACTAACTCCACACAGTTGTCTTCTGATCTCTGCATAGATGCCGGTTACATTCAAATCCACATACACCCTATCATACGTATACATAATAACAATGTTGTAGTTAAAAAAATAACTGATACATGACCAGTTCTGATGCTGATTTCCCAGCTTGCTTTTTCTCAAACATGCAAATTTGGGTTCCATATCTGTTGCAGAAGTGGCTGGGTGCTGTGCATCATAAAATACATTTTATTGTACCCAAAATATGAGGTGGTTATGAGAAAGTAGAAATCCAAAGTACTTCTGTATTTCCTCACTTAGTTTTGCTTTTTCTTTTTTGGTACACGAACCCTTCCCTACTTTCAAGGCAAACCTACAGGACACCTCCTCATCACATCCCTGAGCCTGTCTGCGCTGCTTACAACACCAGGGATTTCATGTTCCCCCTTCCCAGGCCAGCTGGTACCCACACATTCTTTACATGCAGATTGGACACTATTTCCCCTGGAACTCTTCATTTAATTCTCTAGTCTGAATGGTCTTGGTGGTTCTCCAGAATCCTATATGTATGTCTGTCACATTCCTTGTCATAATGTATTCTAATGATTTTCTTGCCTGTCACCTCTTCTGGTTCTCATTTTCCAACACCACATGGCAAAGCATCAGTAATTAAAGAGAGAGGCCAGGTCTGACTCATTTCTGCATCCTCTTGTTGCTTTGCAGCATTTTCTTCCCAGTTTCTCCTTAAAAAGGAATAAACTAGTCTTGCATCCAGTTCGGAGGTTCTTCCTCGTAATCACTGTACCTTGGTGGTAAGAGACAATCTGAGTCAC
Organism: Microtus ochrogaster; assembly: GCF_000317375.1. Taxonomy (NCBI): domain Eukaryota; kingdom Metazoa; phylum Chordata; class Mammalia; order Rodentia; family Cricetidae; genus Microtus; species Microtus ochrogaster. The sequence goes on along the minus strand of NC_022009.1, from coordinate 34,134,064 downwards.
TTAGTGAAACATTGTCTCAAAAATAAAAATAAATACAAGGCAACATATAACCAAAACACTAACTTGCAGAAAGAATCTTTCAGTCTTTTTCTCCAAGTGTTTGAGTTAAACTTTTAATTTAGAAAGATTGCACTGGCACCATATCACCCTTAAAAGAAAGTGGGTCACAGAGGGTCACCCACTAAAGGGCTATGGTACTAATCCAGGAAACCAGAGTCAGCACACTCAGATTGGGATGACAGGAGAGTGTGGCTTGCACAGTTGTTTGGGGGGCATCATTGACAGACAGTATCTGTGACTAAGGAGGAGAAGGATCTAGAAGCTTTATTACATTCCCAGTATGAACACTGTAATAGGCAGTGACTGTTAATTGAGAGAAGAATCCTGTAGAGACCAGGATAACCTTTGCAAGGGGAAGGAAAAGTTCCTGATTTTGAACATATTGCTTTAGAAGTCTTTGCTGATGAATATAGTGAGAAATTGGAAAATGTTAGTCAAAAAGAAAAATGTTAGGCAGAAGCCAGGAGAGATGACGAAGCCAGGCAGTAGTTATGGCTATGTAAGTGCTGATTAAAACCACAGAAGAGGAAGCGCTTCTTCAAATGATTCACACAGTGTAAGCCGAAAGGGAATGACACCAGGCTCTGGGGCAGATTAAGGCATAATAGCAGACAGTGGGGCAGAGAAGAATACACAAGGATGCTGGAGGAGAAACAGAGGACAGTGTCTTGCTGGAAGGCAAGAAGGAAGAGGCAGGCAGTAATTAACATGATTCATGTGGGTTTAAACGCTACATGTGCTGATTCCAGCCCTCATTGATTAACTCTGAGTGAGGTTGAAGGCAGAGCCGCCATAACCTGTTCCTGTGGCATGATAGGACCTCTCAGGCATCTTACGTAGCAGAGTGCCATAAAATTATACATTCGTGAATGAATTCACAAAGGGCACAAAGAACAGTGCTACACGGTGTTTGGAAATGTTGCTCAACAGTCCAAGCCCAAAGACAGGGGGTGTGTAATTAAATTACACCATCCTTGAAGGCCTTTGTACTTTTGAGATTAAGTCTGATATTGAAGGCCTTTCAGCTTTCATCCATTCTCCTTACCATCACACATGGAAATCTCTTCAGGAACCCGGAGGCAACATGAATCAAGTGTCCCATAGCTGTAGAGTCCACACCACCACTTGAACTCATGGATTATGCCTGTTAAATCTCACCTCTTTCAGGCAGCCTTCCTGGATTCCCCAGACTGTATGTGAATCTCTTTATTCTTTGAGTTTTCTTGGTTTCCCACATGCAGCACCAATTTTCTCGTACTAGCCACAGTGCTTCTGCTTTTCTACATTTGTGTATGCTTTGTGGCCATTCCCACTCTCATTCTCACCCCCTGGAGATCGACCCCAAACTACTTCATCTTTGGTTCCCTGAAGTGCTAATATGGTGACTTGGCTACTAGGTTTGACACTTATTTGAAAACCAAAGGGAGGGATATTACACAGCATCAGACATGACCATGGGGATAACTGTATTGAAGCTGAGGGCATGTCTTCTATCCGGATGTAGGACTGAAGATTGGACTTCCAGTGAAACTCAAATCTGTTAGGTACCAGAAGGAAGTTGACTCCATGGAGATTTTATTAGGATCTGCCTTGACAGTGGTTCCATCTTCACAAACACAAATAAAATATGTTCTAGGTAGCTAGAGGCAGAGAATATACACATATGCACACACATGTACATACACACATGTACATGACCGTATATATGTATATAACTATATTATAACTATATGTATAGAACATAATTTAACTTACCTCAGTGTCTCCCTGTGATAGGTTTGGGACCCAGGGTTTCAAGCTACATATGACAGAGAAATAAATGTCACTTTGCGAGAGTTATAGTGTGGCCAGGTTAAAGTCCTGGGTATGCCTGAATGGGTATGTGATGGTGTTTCTACAAGAGATTAGCATTTAAAGTGTTGGACTCTGAAATAGATCGATTTTGCCTGTGTGGATGAGCACCATCTAATCCATGGAGTGCCTGGACAGAATAAAATGCAGGGGCAGGGAAGATTGTCCCTTGGATTGGAATTCATACCATCATCTCCTCCAGCTTGAAAGACTTCAGACTCACACCAGCTGCAACTCCTCATCATTGGCTCTGCTGGCTCTCCAGTTCGTAGGTTTTTCAGGCTGTTCTACAACCTAACCAGTTTTTCCTATTAGATTCTCCCTGTGCTTTTTTCCCTACCTCTGCCGCCAGCACTCCAGATCCTAATAGGCTTACTGCCTATCTTTGCCTAGAACACACTGTTACTGTATCAGCTTTATTCAGAAAAGCATTGAGGACTCTGCTCCCAAGTGCCTTCTGTAGTCTGATCTCAGCCGGAGTTTATATTGGCAGCCTGTATCTCATGTCCACCAAGATGAGTCAATCAGCAGTCAAGTGCTCACGTAAGAACACAGAAGGTGTGACCTGGATCATTTTAGTGTTTGTTTGGAAGTCAGTGGAGCCCTACCAAAGCTTGCTTGAGTTGTGTTGTAATTTCTGGCTAAACTGTTTCTTCTGATGAGTTTCCACCTGGAAGGTCCTATTTGTCTTTTTCTTTTTTCTTTTTTGTTTAAATTTATTTATTTATTAAGGATTTCTGCCTCCTCCCCGCCACCACCTCCCCCGATCAAGTCCCCCTCCCTCATCTGCTCGAAGAGCAATCAGGGTTCCCTGACCTGTGGGAAGCCCAAGGACCGCCCACCTCTATCCAGGTCTAGCAAGGTGAGCATCCAAACTGCCTAGGCTCCCCCAAAGCCAGTACGTGCAGTAGGATCAAAAACCCATTGCCATTGTTCTTGAGTTCTCAGTAGTCCTCATTGTCCGCTATGTTCAGCAAGTCCGGTTTTATCCTATTTGTCTTTTTCAATTGTAAGTGTTTTCCCACTCAGATTTTCTCTTGCTCGAATATCAAAACAGAAATGAGAATTTGGGATAGAAGTTGTGAACATTCATATATATCCTATCTGTCAAATAATCTGGTCAAGGACAATGAAGGCGAGACATCAAAGGCAGGGACCTGAGGAAGAAGTACAGGAAAGCGAGGTGCTATACATCCTTAGCTTTCAGAAATACTATTATTCCTAAACAGTAGATCCCCAGTTCTAATCATTTTCTTCTGAATCCATTTGTATTCCTCAGGCATATAGCATCTGGGATGTAATCATGCTGTGGGATATTCACCTAGGCTACTTCACGCTGTAAATTATTTGCACTTGGAGATGAACGGAGGAGGAAATACCAGGGTGGAGACACAGATATAAGAAGCTTTCAATAACCAGGTTTTGTCCACAAACATCAAAACATGTTCATTGTCCGAATAGGTGATATCTAATTCCAGCTTACCAGGGTGATAGCCCAGAGATTGTAGAGGCTCCTGGCCTCCTCTGCAAAAGCTGCCAGATGACACAAGAAGAGGAAATGCTTTGTAAATGATTTGATATATTTGCAGAAATCACAGAACTTCAGATCAGCCACAAATGTGCTCACCCATCAAAGAGGAATGATCCCCGAGATTACCTCTAGGAAGTTTAAGTGTATGGAGAAAAACAGCTCAGAAAATCTAAGAAGTAATGGAATCATGAGTGAACAAGCAGCTTAGTTTCACCACCAATAAATCACGCAACACTGATCTGGAAGCTGTTTAAAATTCACAGCGGAGGGGACCAGAGTCACTGCAATACATCTTGATTTGGGGGAATGCATTTGATACCGCATCACGAAATTATACTTATAAAATTAATTGACACTGGCTTGGATATGAACACTGTGGCAGGGATTGATCATTTTCAGGGGATCTGTAAACAAGGCACAGTGATGTATAGTGTGACATCCAGCGAGGGGTAGTTGATTAGTAGGGGTGCCACCGAGACCGGTGTTAAGCCTGATCATATGCAACAATGTTATTAATGGCTTCTAAGAGAAAGTAAAGAGCATGTTAATCAAATTTGCAAATTATACAAACCGGGGTGGTGCTGGAATGAATCCAATAAGAATGATGGATAGAATTTATTCTGACAGATATAGACAGGTTCAATATATGGGTAATAAACAGAAAAATGAAATTCATTTTCAAAAAATGCAAAGTAGTATAGATCAAGGGACAAAAAAGAGAAGTTTATTTCTGTGAGGGTGCTAAGAACTTAATTTGCTCAGTGTTTTGGTCCCTTTTGCCAGGCAGCAGCACACCTTTCTCTGTTGTTCCGTTGAGATGTCGCTTTCTTCTGCTTATTGCTGTCCACCTGTGCCATTCTCGGTAACTTCCCTGAGTGGTCTACCCTCTTTACACCTCTATAAGTTTTTGCAAAGATTGTTCCCTTTTATTTCTATCAGTAAAAATTGACACATTCTTTAATATCTATTTTCTTTGCCTCTACAGATCGTGGCTTTCTCTACTGTGTGGCCACATTAGTTAGCAAATGATCATCGCTGGGACTCTTCTTTCACTAAATTCTGACCCTGAGTAGGGAGAAAGGGGACTGGCTAAGTACACAGATTTGGGAATCAAACAGAATGAAAAATGCACATCAAGCCTTATATCATCCAACTCTGAGTTACATGGCCTTCGTTAATTTTTTTGAGATCTTTCCAACCTCAGTTGTCCTGAAAATAAAATGGGCATTATCAAAAGAATTTGATGAGCACTCTCTTCTGCAAGGGTCTGGTGAACCAGTTTTCGCTTTTCAATAGCATTTGTTTAAGTCTTTTCAATTTGTTCACTTATGAACTCTGAGATCAAGACATGTGTCCCAGTTTTGTATGTTCCTCCTGGGGCCTCATACAGTGAGACTCTCAGGGGACCACAGGGCAGCACACCAACAGGGTTCTTTCTGCCGCCTTTTGATCGGCTCCTCTTGCTATACAGATTTTGTGTTTTGCGTGGAAGTGGAGAAGTGAGAGAATTCAAGTTCACTCTCAATCCCTTTCACAGATGGGAGGAGAATGTGCATGGCACTTCTGCCTTGGGGCTACGCACTGCTTCCAGCAGCCAGTAGGTTTCCGATGTCTCTCTTGAAGTCTGGTGACATCATGTCTGCAGTGGTATGGGGATATAGGGGCCAGATGCAGCCTGATGGATCACAGGTGAGAATAAAGACAAACGTCATGCAGCATGGTCAAAGGGCCATCTAGTCTGATTTATGAGGAGAAACTTTGGGGGAACACAGTGCTATCCATGCAATACTTGTAATTACCTGATACATGGCACCCCAAGGAGGGGTCAGGGCCATAACAGTTTATTATACGTGGAATTAATCGTTTGACTAGCAAAGAGAAAGAGGAGCTTGAACTTAGTATTTCTTCAGATTGATGATGCTACTCAATCCCTTTGGGTCTGGTATAGTCATTTGTGGTGGGCTTGGCTCTCACATTCATGGACTTTCTAAAACCAGCTGAAGCGCTAGGGAGATTTCAGCCAGTCTCTCTCTAAGATACGGTATGTGTTGTCTGACACGTAGATATGTGAGAAACTTCCCAGCGTGTGTTCCCACACATTTGCCAGAAATTTGCTATTTATCGGTTGTTTGTTAAGTAATGAACATCTCAGCTGAGGCTGTTTGACAAGCATAGGTCTGTGGTGTCATACAGTTTAACTAATCTACACTAAGTTATGGCCAGGGTGGACTCCAGTTGGGTTCAAGTAGACCCACATGGGTTCCTGAGACACGCTCTCCTCGCAAGACTAAACAAGATCACAAGACTACAGAAGATAAAATGAAACCATAGAAGTCCATTTAGAAACTTGGCTTATACCACCTTCACTAATATTTACTGTCCAAAATGTATTACATGGCCAAGTTCAAAATCAAAGAGGCAAGAAGGTGTATTCACTTTATATTATAGATAAAGTGCAAGTCACATGCAAAAAAACAAGTGATTATGCAATGGGAAAAAATGAAGAATCATAAAGAGCAGCTTCATCCATACAACCAATCTCTAATTTTCATCTATTGTTTATGCTCAGTCAACAGAATTCCTGTCCAGTTTGTTATCTCTGGCCAACTATTCTCACCACTTCTTTTTTTTTTTT
>NC_022009.1:34087297-34127674 GCF_000317375.1 Microtus ochrogaster | reverse complement strand
AGTCACAATCCAGCTGGCATTGGTGAGCTCCCAATAGATCAGCCCCACTGTCTCCGTGGGTGGTTGCACGATCCAATCTCTGGTTGTGCCTACTTTTTTAGTCTTTCTTTGATGACTCAATTCTCTAGCTAGGTCTGGTGTCCCCTCCTGGCTTGTTTGTACAAGGAGGGACCTAGAACCTAAGCTCCTTCTGTTACTGCCCAGGTGACCTTTATTATTGGGATCTATGATTCCAGACATTCAAGATGCAAGGCAGCTATCATTTCTTATTGCTCTGTTAAGCCCTGGTTACCCTATAGAGAGGAGGGACGTACTTTGGCAGGAAGTCTCTAGACAATTTTTCATGAGAATCTGGTACTAAAGTAATTTTTCTTCTTCCCAAGATAGATCTAGGCTGATTTCAATGAAGATTTTTTTTTTTAAAGTGTGGTTGTGGAGTCAAAATAGGTCATAGATTGGAGAAAGAGACTCGGTATTTCAGATGCATTGAGTAGTATTTGGAAATTCTAGAGGTTTTGGGAGGCTTCTTAAAATTTTTAACTTCTGATAAGTAAATATGTTTAGCTTTCAGTAGTTGGGAGAAGGAAGGGCATAAAAAGTGGTTATCATGTGGTCAGTGAGGAGGGAAACCTGTTTGGGTCTGGTACTCAGGCAGGCCAGTAGCCCCTTGGGTTCTTTTCAAACTCAGTATCTTTTATTGTCACCCATGGAAGTCGTGTCCCACTGATCTCCTTTTTGTTTCTGACATACCACACTCTTCCTCCCCTCAAGACCTTTCCAGTACACTCCCCTCTGTCCCTGTCTCATGTACCCTTCCCCAACTTTGCCTGGTTGGCTACTTCTTTATCTTTTGTAGATAACTTTTCAATAACCATCAAATTTACGTTTGTTCCTGTCCTTTATTTTGTCAGGCATTGAAGTGGTTTTATGTCCCATAACTTCTTTTTGGGATCAGAAAGTCAGAAGATGAAGAGGGGTCAGAATTTACATATTTTGTGGGTAGGCCATGAACCTCTATTGAGAGCTTCTATCAAAACGACACTTCCCATGACTACAGCTTCCTCCTGGTCTTGCTATAGTTGGAATGGGGGAAGGTAGTAGGATCCTTAGGAAGTGGTGCATATTGGGGATCCTGGGATCATTAAGGGTATTATGGGCTCTTTGTCTCTCTGTGTGTCTATTTTTGTCTGTCTCTCTTTTCCCGTCTCTGTCTCTGTGTCTATCTCCCCATTTCTCCATCTCTGTCTGTCTCTGTTTCTATCACTTTCTCTCTCTGTATTTGTGTGTATGTGTTTCGGATACTTCACTGAAACAGCAGAATGCCCTCTTTCACGTGCCTGTTGCTCTTTTAGGTTGGTAACGTTTCTTATCTATTACTAGCTTTTTTCTCACAGACCCAAAACTTGATTCCTTGTTGGAGTCTCTCAATAGTTTTTCAGTGAATGATTTTTTCTCTAAGCTTTACTTAGTCACTCTGTTTCAAATTTCCATTTACTTCCTGAAGGACCCTAATTAACACAGATTATGTCCATTTAAATATGCTGCCTCATTCCCCCTCACTCATTCTTCTCTCCCCGGTGCACAGGCAAACAATTACGTAACTTATTTATTTGTTAGCTCATGCCTGTACTTTTGCAGTTGTGAATTTTGCAAAAAAAAAAAAAGGACAAAACTCATTTTATTTATTACAGAATAGTCTTGACATGGTATTACGTCTGGTCCAAAAACATTTACTGTATAGTGTGTAAAGGGAAATGATGGATAACAAGACACTAATGAGATCCCTAGGAAAGAACCATCTTTGGTCGAACAATTGCTGTGTGTGAGGACTGTGCCCATGCCTAAGTCATTTACGGTTCCCTATAGGTACATGTGGTTAATATATCTGAATGTAGATAGAAGGCACACACTTGAGGTTACTTCTCCAGAAGATACTGTACGTAGATGATGACTTCAGGATTTGAACACCTCTCTGCCTAACTCCACTTGCTATGTTTTAGATACTCTGTTGACCTAACTGATTGGTCACTGGGACATTACATAGGCCCTTTTAGACATTCTCAATCTTTTACTTGTTTGCAATGTAGAATGGAACCAATATGTAGTAGGAGCGGTGGGCAAACAGAAAAAGGGGAAATGATGGAGGAGGGTCATCTGTCTTATCTGTTGCTTTCATTGGTTGATTAATAAAGAAACTGCTTGGCCTTTGATAGGACAGAAAGTTAGGTAGGAGGAGTAGACAGAACAGAATTCTGGGAGAAAGAAAGCTGAGTCAGGCAGTCGCCATAGCTCTCCTCTCCAAGATGGATACAGGTTAAAAATGTTCCTGGTAAGACACCACCTTGTGGTGTTACACTCATTAGAAATGGGTTAATCTAGATGTAAAAGTTAGCCAGTAAGAGGCTAGAACTAATGGGCCAAGCAGTGTTTAAAAGAATACAGTTTCCGTGTAAGTATTTCGGGTAAAGCTAGCCGGGTGGTGGGAAGCGACCCACCACTCCGACCACTACACCAATAGATGTCTTAAGACCCTTAGCCTCCCCCTGGATGACCAGAGCAGATGGATCAGGTTCAAACTAATGCAGCCAGAAGAAACCCCTTTCCTTTATCACTTATTTCCTTAAATGAGTCGTTGAGTTTGATTGTGGTGGGCAGGGCTGCTATTCTCACTTTGCAGAGTCTGCCTCTGTGTGCCTGTGTGTATCACAATCTACTCTTAGGTGTACAGAAGGTGTGAAAAGAGGTTAATTCCACACCAAGTGGAACACCTGTGAAAAAATTAAGACCTTAGGTTTACAAAGCCCCAGCCTCCCTTTGATTATTGCTGAAACTCACATGGGCAGAGGCTAATCTCTAAATTATACAGGACTTCATGATTAAAATATTTTGCCTCCTTTTTAATAGCTGAGAAAGAAAGAATATGTGACTTTGGAGGCTCAGTGCAAAATTAAGTGATGGCAGATTCAGAGAGGACTATAATAAATACGCAAAAAGGGACTAAAATAAGCATTTCTAATAGGTTTGTACTATAAGAAGTTTCTATGTGTGAAATTGAAAGACTTCCTAGGGAAAATCTTTGGCCCATTTGCTTTTAAACTCACTTTTTATGCTCTTTTGTTACAAAAAAAAATGTTTTAAGCTCCATTATCTTCTTGCAGTGGAACACGATCAAAGAAATGTTCTCCAAGCTATGGAGTTTCAGCAAGTTGGCCTGCAGAAACCTTTCGCAGAGGGCAGGTCCCTCCTGAGCCCCCTGACAGTCCTGGCTTTGGGAGGGAGCATCCTTGTTCTGATTTTTCCTCCAAAGACCAAGGCTATAGCTGTTCCCAGACATAATCCATCAATGAAAAGAACTCAGAAATATTTATGGAGGCCATCTGGGTTAGGCCTCGCAGGTGAGAGGATGAAGGGTAGCTACAGACTCAAAGGGATTCTTAAGGTAGCTGAGGACACCAGACACACATCTATGGTAATGGGTAGTTTGAGGAATTGAATCAAAGATTAGAATGGAGAATTCCAAAATTGAGAGTGGATTGCCTCAGGGTTGGCAATAACCTCTGGGCATATGAGGTTAGCATTCCTACTGGTAACTAGGTTACCAGATTACCAGAAAGGGATGGAGGGACAAGTGGGTTCCTGAAATAATGGTTATCATTGGCAAAAGTTTGAAGTTGCAGCTGCACCTAAGGCAGCTTCTGGTTGGAACGAAGGCAGCAGACAGTCCGGGAAATGTGTTCAGAGTCCATTAAATTCTGAGAGTACCTTTGCCACTCATAAGACTGTGTCCTTGGTTTTCCTTCAACTCACAGTTTTCAAATTCCCAAAACATTAAGAGAATGGTCAGAAGAGATGGGAAGAATGAGAGCAGGCCTTTTACACCCCAGAATATTTTATCTGTTCTTAAAAAGCTTGGGCAATTTGCACACCTCAGACTTCTTTGCTCAAGATTTATAACAGTGGTGAAATGGCCCCATCAGAGAGGAAAGCTTGTAGACTTTTTTTTTTTTTTTACATATTATAGAGGGACTTTTTTGGTAACTCCCATTTCAATAGTTTTGACAGTTTAAGAGGTGTTGTGAATTTATTTGGGGTTTCTTCATCATAATCCAAACATTAAAGTTTTTTTTCAAAGTGCCTCACACTACTTAAATATAAAAGAAATATAATGGTTATATGAGTTTTGTTGGTGTCTGAGTTTGAGTTACTTAAAAGAAAAGTTGGTAAACAGACCTGACTGTTGGGCAAATATGTCTTCGTTTCATTTCAGATCTTTTATGAAGTAGGTTGATTTTTCGCTCTTGTGCAACAGATTACATTTAAATGACAACAAAGAATACAAATGAGCCAATATAACCCCTGTATTTTTCATCTCACACACCATGGGCTGAATATTTATAGCTAATGCATTGCTGAAGTTTGCCTATTTTCTTTCTTTTTTCTTTACCCCTAGCAGCAAAGGAGTGAGAAAATAACAATTTATTGAGCACCTTCTATCTGCTTTGTGCTCAGGGTTTGCAAGAGCTTTCTTGTCTAGTTTGTAATACTGCAGTCAAGGTATCACTTCCATTATCTATAAAATGGGATAATTGTGCCTGCGTTTCTAAGATACAGGATGGCTATAGCCAGACAGTGCTTGTGTGCTACACAGCTTAATGTCTTTCTCATAGCCATTGTCATTAATATTATTATCATTTAAATTCCATTTACCTTACAAGATTATTCAATCAGTAGAGGCTAAGATAAAAGGGCCCCAGAAGAACTTATACTACTTGTGATTAAGACAAGGAAATTAGTTTACTTGTTTTGTTTTAACCACTTATATGTGAGAAACAGGCTTATAGCTCAAGACTTCTTAGTAGTTTAGACAGATTTTTAATACATTCAAATTTAATCAAAGTAGAATATCTACCCAAATTCTTGGTTCCTAATAATATTCTCTAATGACAGGACCCAGAACTCTTTGGATAAGTGGCCAATTCTGGGGCTGAGAGGAAGTACACAGAATAGGTCTGGATCATTTTGTTCTACCAAAAGGAGAAATCCAAAAAAAAAAAAAATTAAACTAAGCACACCATAATGATGGGGTATGTCAAGAGCCACAGTAGCCAAGTGGAAGACTTCCCATTGCCAAAGCTGGAGGACTACGAACAACTAAACAGAGAAAAAAAGGAATACTGGATTATAACCCAAAGTTTAAAATGATAAATATTTATGAGTACACATTGTCATGAATAAATGATTATTAGATAGGGGAGAAGAGTCAAATGACCAATATAGAGGAATCCACATTTAACTTAGGCAATTCTAAGTCCTCAAGGGGGTGGACTATAAAGTTCCCACTCTGTGAGTATTGACAGAGCATCATGGCTTCTATCCAAAGAGAACAATACACAAGTGGTGAAAGAAGATGGATTTTGTAGGGGGAAACTTGAGAGACATGAGGTTGGCCAGGATTGAAGAAAAACACCTGCAGAGAGACAACTCATCCCATGCTGTTCCTGCAAGAAACTCCAACCTCTGACTAATCATGAGGAAACCAACAAAGGAGTTCCACCTTAGGGATGGCTTACAAAGTGCTTGGTCAGTACAATCCAAAAGTGTTCAAAGATGACAAGTGAAAGTTTAAGGATATGTCAAAGGAGCGTTAAGAGGATGTGATTAAATGCAGCCTGGTAACCTGGACAGGATCATAGAGTGGAAGATATAAAAGTAGGTGGTTATTAAGCCTCTTCATAAAGTCTAGATATTATTAGTTGATAGCAAGTTGGTAATATTGCTTCTATATTGTTTACTATAACATGTGAGTCATACTAATCATGCTAATATACAATTTCAGTAACAGAAAGAAACTGGACATAGAGTGTAGAAACAACTTCCCTCAAATTAAACTTGACAAGAGTTTAATTGGGCTTAGAAAGACTTGTGGATTGGGGAAATCAGAGCAAATTACAGGGACTCCAGTTTGCAGCATGGTCTGACAAATGTCATGGGCAGAAAAGGGACAGCGATGTATAGGAGAAGGACCTGAGATACAAAGAATGTTATTCAGAAGCTTCCTGTAACTCCTGAAACTCACATTCTGGAATAGAGCAAATAAGATCTTGAACCCAGGCTCCTTAGCTTTTCTGAAAAGACTTTGAGGTTAATGAAGCCAGAGACATATGGAATAAGGAAGCAGGTAATTAATTACCTTCTTTATAAAAATATGTTTTTATGTTTTGTTAAAAGGAATCATATATAATCATGTCTGTATATTCATGTTTATATATTTAATTCTCAATAACTTGTTGATGGTGTTGTTCTGAAAAGAACAAGAAACCTTGTGTAGATGGGTGCTGTGGTTAAAGCAGGCATCGGCTGAGTTCATTTGGAAGCAGGAAGAGAGGAAGAGGATGTCTTGGGAGTCATTTTCGTAACCTGTGCTGTTGCTGTAATAAATACCTTATTCAACAAAGAGAGGGATGGCAGGAAGGATTTATTTGGCTCACAGTTAGAGGGTACAGTTCATCATGCTGGGAACATGAAGGTAGTAGGAATTTGAAGCAGCTGGTCATATTGTAAGAAAACAGCAATGAAAACATGCTTGCCTCCAAATCGCCTCCCCCTTTTTATTCAGTCCAGGACTTCAGTTCAGGATATGATGTTACAATGATCATGATGGGTCTTCCAGCTCAATTAACACAAACACGATAATTCCCACAGAAGCATTTAGGTGCTAAGTACTCTAACTAATTCTCAGTTCTCCCCAAAAACTTGTCTCCTGGGTGGTTCTTCATCCTGTCATGTTGACAATCAACACCAACCACTAACCATTAAATTACCTATCATTTATCTTAATAGACACCAGGGAAGGATGCTCGCCTTGAAAAAGGAAAGAAAGGATGCATGTATGAGGTTGATCTCATTAGAGATAAACATTGTTGAATGGGGACAAGAAGTAAGATAAGTCATACAGAAGTGTAAGGAGTATACATTTGAAGGATGAATGACATTAAGAGTAAGTATCAGAGAGGAAGGCATAATTATAGAGGATAGTGAGCTTATTTGTAGGTGAGTTGAAAATTGAGATATTGTTGTGACACCTAGATTGGTTGGTCTCTTGGCATATGAAGCTCACACTGGGTCTTGGGGTCAAAACTGGAAATACAGGTTATGGGTAATAATTTGGGAGGGTTGTAGAGATGCTAACTAAGGTTAAACAAATAGGAAAAAAAGAACAAGCACCAAGATACAAACATATTGGGATGCTCAAGGTCAGGGCTAGATATCCAGGAGCATGGATTTCATACCCAAGCTTTATCCCTCTCTACACAACAGAATTGAGCCATGTTCCTCTACTTAACCTGCCTCAATGGCAAGCAGTTTTTTTTTTAGGGCACTTGGGAGTGAAGTGAGGCACCAGAGACATTTCATCATAAAAGCAAAACAAAGGAACGAGAGCCATGCCAAGCAAACCTGAAGTATATTTTTTCTAAACAACCCTGTTTCTCTCAAGGTCCGTTGGATGTAATAATGCACTATTCTACCATCTCTTCTTTCCGCACAGGGCTCTGCATATGTTGATGCTAGAACCTTGTATATTCCTAGTAATTATTTTAAACAGCCCTTCATTCCTTCATGTATCTCAGCACTAATTTACTTGTGTGGAATAGAACGTGTAAACAAAATGTGCATCTCTGAGAACTAATTATTTTCCTAAGGAAATTTTCTAGCGTGGGAGTGCCTTTGAAAAACAAAGTCAGGGTTCCATGTGTGTGGATGGGCTAGGTTCAGACTCTTTAGAGAACTGGAAGCTGATGAGCCCAGGAGACCACAGGGGATTGATCTCTCTTTTCCAGTACTGCAAATTCTCTGATAACGTCAGCTTTCTAAAGCCCTCGAATAATTATTTTCTGGTAACTCACAGTTCCCACTCATGGCTTCCTTTACCCAGCCCCACATATTATACCCAATTAGCCACGTTTCAAGTTTCTAGAGCTGCGATTGATAATTAGCCATTACTGTAATACGTGCCAACCCCAAAGGAGTTGATTGCCAAAAATAAGCAAAATAAGCAGAGCTGACAGAATGCTGACAAACCAGAGGCAAGTGGGACGGGTAATGTTTTTGCCTGTTGCCCTTGTCGTCAGTGAAGCATGTACCAAGTTGCTGGAGGAGGGCTTTAATGTAAAAACTCTTTTCATTCCTCTTAAAACACACTAGATTAGAGAAAACAGTGAAGGGGGCCTTGAAAGCTGAAGTGCCTCTCGGTGCTGCTGTCCTAATGTGAGTGCTCTCCCCATGGTCTTCTTACCTTTGCTGAGTCCAGATGACATCAGCTCTAGAAATTATAGGTACTGTAAGCAGGACAGGCTTGCTTGAAACTTTGTGTAATTCAGTGGTTCGATCTATTCCTTCTGTGCAACTATTTAATATGCATGCGGGGGACAGAAACGAGACTTGGTTTCATGTGTTTGGGAGATTTGGTGGTTAAGTGATAGCTGTGACTTTCTGAGATTAATTTCTTTGGGTACTCGGCTTGGTCAGGAGATGCCCAGGTATTTGACTAAATAATGTTTCGTTGTGCCTGGGAAGGCATTTCTTGGAAGGTTAACATTTGGGTCTGGAGATCTGTGAAGCAGACCAGCTGCCCATCCTTTCCCCTCAGAGAGTTTCATTCAATCATTTGGTGGTTTGCCTTCTCCCAAGTACTCTTGATGATGATTAATCTCAGTTGCTGTCTTGGTAGGGTTTAGAATCACCATGGAAACACCTGCGTTCATGTCTGTGAGGCATTTTTAAATCAGTTAATTGACATAAAAGGACCAACAGTAAGTATGGGTGGCACCATTCAGAGGACTGGGGTCTTAGACTGAATAAAAAGGGGGACAAGAACTAATTGGACAGCGACATCCGTATCTTCATTCTGACTGACTGCAGATTCTGTGTGATTTAGGCGCCTCTCACCATGACTTCCCTACCATCATGGACCAAGTCTTTGTACTGTGAGCCAGACTGAGCCATTTCTTTCTCAAGTTGATGTTGTCATGGCAAGAAGATAAGTAAGTAATATACACCTCCTGCTTGACTGTAGGCTGTGGCAAGTGTGTTGCTTGTCTCTTCTAGTTTGTTTTCCTATCATAGAACATTAAGAGAAACATTGGCTTTTCTCGTATATTAAAGTTACTGCATGATAATCATCCTATTGCTTTGTTCTCTGGAGAACCTCCATCCACTACAGATGTTTTCAATGTTGTAGGACAGTTGTAAAATAGTCTGTGAATTAGGTTACTTGAACGGTAGTTGTTGAAGCTCTATGTTCAAGATCAAGTTGGTGGGTGGGTTAGGACATTTGAAGACAAAAATGGAAGGCTGTTTTCGACCTGCTTTTTCTTTCACCTAAGGCTTACCCATTTGCATGCTGTGTTTCACCCTTTCTGCTCCATACATAACTATTTCCCAGTTTCCTGGTTTTGTAAAGATACAGATTATGCTGGGTTTGGGTCACTGCTGTGACCTCATCTTAGTCACATCTTTGAAGGACCTGTCTTGAAACCCAGAGACATTCTGAAGTTTGGGGAACTTAGGACTTCATCATAAGCATTTAGGATGGAGGCAGAGACAAGTGTCTGCAAAGACCATTCCATGACATTAGTAGAGTCAGGCCTTGGTACTAAATATCTGTGAGGGCTCAACCCTACATATAAAACTACAGCAACTAGGGAATCTTGAGTGTGGAAGAAATTAACTTCTCAGGGAAGAACACGCTGATTGGTTATCCAATGCAAGTGGTCAGTCCTGAAAATGTAAGTACCATTTGAGCAGGTCGTACTTAGGAGTATATTTGTATGTATATGTGTGTGTATGCATATATATAATATAATAACAATTAATTAGAAAAAGAGACCATGAATTTGAAAAAAAGCCATTAGGGAGCATATGGAGGTAGGAAAAGGAAAGGAGATATGTTGTAATTATAATTTCAGAAAGAGCAAAAACAGAAATAAATGCTGGAAATGACCTACATAGGAAAAAAAAAAAGAAGAGACATTTTTGTCAGTGGTATTATGAGGCCAAATGCCCTTTTCTTTAAAAGTATCTTCTGTTGTCCTTAATGGAAACAGTTGAAAGGATAAAGGTGGTTGACTGACTCTAGAGATACACAGAATGCGGAGAGGGGATGTAGAAAACCGTCTTTGGATTTCTAAATGGTAAGTAGAGAAATTGCAGTAGATTGCTCGGGGGCATCTCAGTTTAAAAGTACAGGCTTTTAACCGTGTAGTTTCTCTGTGAACTTCCTGTCATAAGATTCTTCTTAAGTGGGACACATGCATTAACCTCCTGTCTAAGTTAGGGCTCCTTGATCAAAGGCGGCAGGAAGCAGAATCATTCCCCTTACGGAAAAGGGGGACTTTATCAGCAGGAATCTTGGTGTTCTGCAGCAGAACGGAATGAGTGAGAGATATGTAAGGCTGAGAGGCAGCTGAGGTCAGAAATGACAAGGAACAGGTATTGAAATGTCATCCGTGTCTCCACCTTTGCTTCTTATAGTGACTGACTTCATCCCTTATTCTTTCCCTTTCCTTTGCCTCTACCTTCTTCTCGCTCCTTGAAGTCAGAATATAGCCACAAATATTTCTAAAGCCTACATCTTAGGGTTTTATCTGCGTAGAAAGCCACAGTCTCTCTCTGAAATACAATAAACTGGTTTGCTCAGATTGGCCTGGAATGATATTTGGTTGGGTCTGTCTCTAGAACAATTCATGTCTAGGGTCAGGCCCTTTATTTACTTATTTTTTTAGAGCTGGCTGCTCATAATAGGCTTGGAGCAATGATACTGTCATACTAAAGGACACAGGCAGGCAAGACCAAAGGTGTTCTTCTGCTTGTCTTGTTTCAGGAACTCTTGTGTCTTTTAGAAGAATGACTATATTATCTAAGTCTACATGTACAACTAGATTGCCCATGTCTTCAGTTAGGGACCATTGGGCTTTTGGTTGAAGAATTAGAGCAATAAGCATTGGATTTCTATTAATTAATCACTGTTCTGGAGTCATTATGATGAATAATCAAGACAACTGTCAAGTTTCAACTTCTCTGAAAATGAACTAAATGACCACAAAACACTGTAGAAATAAAATATTCAAGGGACTTTTAAAAAGCCAACCTAAATCCAATGTTTTAATAAATAAATTCTGTTGCCTGTTGGGGGAATGATCCAATAGGAAGTTGTGTGTTTTACCCAGTGGAGGGCAGGTCTGACAATGAAATGAAGCTTTTCTCAAAATTATGATGGGAGAGCAGTCAGTCAGTCATTTCCCATATCAGATTGCTTACAAGGTCAGAGGAAACATTTGCTCAAACGTTCTCATTTTTTTTCCATTGAGGAATTGTTCTGGAGGAGGGTACCAGATGTTTCCATTCAAAAGGTCTCAGTTTCAATAGTGGAGGTGCATAGGAGGCCTGGCACACACGGGAGAAAGCAGATAATCTCATTTGGAGCAGCACAGTACAGCGTGGAGCATCAAGCCTTCGGTCTGAGTGTAGTTTACATCTCCACGCCAGTGTGGAGTCCTCTTCAGTTCCCTTTCACTAATTCCCCATCAGAGAGACAACTGCTACTTCTAACCAATTGCCACTTGGTAGAAGAGGCTGAAGAATCACTATTCTCCAAAACTGTTGCTTCCAAGTCTTTATTATCTTGTTCTTGTAAGTGCCAATCAACTTAGGACTCCACCTATAAGGATCCAGGCTGCAATAATGATCACGAGAGTATTTAACTTTTGTCTAGCATTGACTCAGGTAAATGGAAATTATTTACGTTTTACATTGTAAAAAGAGAAGGATGTGGAATAATAACAGAAAGGCAAAAGGAAGCAGTCTTTGTAACATTTAGTAGGCCAGTCGCCCTAGAGGCAGAAGGCCCATGGAAGTCTTGACTAACAGAACAAAAGTTCACTCTCTGGCTTTGGGCTTCGTGTCATTATCACAATAGCACCTGCAAGCCCTTCTGTTCTCTTCTGGCTCATCTGCTGGGTTGACCTTACCAGTTTACCCTCCACATTGGCCTAATGACCCAGATGGTTTGGGATGCCAGCTGGGCCAGCCACTACTTGGAGCACACATCTGAACCTGCATTAAGCACAAACGGGAGGTTTCATTTCTTATGAGAAAGGTTGAAGGACACTACTTCTGCATGAATTAATATAACCAAGATATAATTCAACTAAGAAGTATTTTTACTCATTTTTACTTTGGAAAAAATATCTTAGACAATACTGAAACTATACCATATAGAAACTCATGGACTGACAAATAGTGTTATGTTCTCATAGACGCATTATAAACTGAAAATTTTACCAATCCAAAACAAACCTAATACACTCAAAACTACTGGACAAGGAAACTTAGCAACACCTTTGGGGTAAGGTGTTGGTGGTTCCCTCTTGAGATCATGGTACTGACTGAGAGCCACAGCTCTCTGCTGTGGTCTGATCGCATGAGAGCACCACTCTGCACAATGCTCAGCTAGGAAAAAAATGAAAGTTAATGTTGAAGCATAATTTCTGTATCATAAAGTTCAAAAATTGTAAGTTAAACCATCATAAATCATTGGTCATGCAGATGAGCCACCTGGAAATAACCAAGGAATTTGTAGCCACATATATCTAAAAATATCAAGTCTGGGCTTGGTGGGAGAATCAAGGGGGCATGATGAGCCTGTGGCCCAAAGCCAGTGGTCTCAAGAGGTAGAGCATTAAGTATATCATAGAATCCAAAGACATTGTCTACCTACAGAATCACTGTTACCAAGTGCTGCCAGCATAGCGCCTTGGTGTTTTGAAGAGACAAGAAGGCATCTGGCTGGGAGCACTCACTGGAGAAGGGGTACATCTGTTTTTAAGGCCCATTCTATTCTCATAATGGACACACAGTCTTGGCAGGTTAGTGAGTTTCTGGCTGCCTGTTTTCTCACACAATGGAGATACGGGGGTTTTAATCTTTGAAAGATATATCAGAATGCCTAGCACACAGAAAGCGTCCCCCAAAGTCCATCATCATATTATCGTTGTATTATTATCTACCATATTGATAACCTTCTTTCATCTTAGTTCTATATAGCGAAGTCCTTTAAATTTCCAGTTGTATAATATGCTCCGCATTGCTCTGAAATCGGCTTGCTTTCTACATGTTCAAATGTGAGAATTATGTAGTGGTTTTAAGTGAAATGAAATGTACAATGGCAGCGGTTAGACTGGCTTGCGTGGCTTCCTTGGTTTGTTCTTTTGGCCCATGGTTCTCACTTTCCATTTTTTTTTTTGTATATTTTCCTGAGTATAAATTTGCTACTTAAGCATCACCATTGTCTTCTTATTTGGAATTTGAAATATCTGCTGTTACCAGTAAGGCAAGCCTTTTATACATATGAAAAGATGTGAGGAGACATTGAATTCCAACAAGAATAAGGAGAAAAAAATGAGCAGGGTGTGACAGCTCCTAGACAGTGTTCACTTCCTTTTCAGGAGTTCCTGCTCTTGCTAGTCTCCCTTCGATTCAAAGGACTGGTTTTATAATTTTTGCATCAGTTTTAAATTGGGTGTTTATTTTACCAAACTTTCCAGAGATTTTTCTTTTCTTTTTTTGCCAGCTTTAATGTTAAATGCCCATGTGAAGTCCTTTTTTGTTTTTTTTTTTTTTGTTTTTTGTTTTTTGTTTTTTTTTTTTTGAGATAGGGTTTTGCTGTAGCTTTAGAACCTGTCCTGGAACTAGCTCTTGTAAGCCAGGCTGGCTTCTAAGTCATGGAGATTCACCTGTCTCTGCTTTTCTAGTGCTGGGATTAAAGGTGTGCACCACCACTACCTGGCCCATGTGCAGTGTTTTGAGGGCATTTATCATTATTTATAATTTCTGAGGTTCTCAAGGATGTTGTTTTAGAGAATGATCATCCACTACATCTTCAAATATATCACCTGCTCTGTTCTTGTTCTATTTCTTCTGAAATTAAAATTATGTGTTTACATATTTTCTTATAGTTCTTAAACATTACATCTTAAGTATTCCTTTCTCATTTTTCCTTTGCCTTTTGATTTTTAAAATATCTATTGACTTTTATCACAATCTGTTTCTCTGCTTTCTATAATTCACTGATAAGTTCATTCAAGCATTGCCGATTGCTGATTTATGAGACAATGCACAATGAATTGCTCAATGTCTCACCAAGGTATAAGGATAAAAGACAATAACAAAAAAAGCCAAATGAAGCAGTCATTACAGCACTTAGTAGATCAATCATTCCAGAAGCAAAAGGCCCATGGAAAGTCCCAATCCATAGTACTTGCTTAGGAATTGTGTCTTTGAGATGCAATTAAGTTAGTAGTTTTAAGATGACATCATCGTGGGGAGAGGATGGGCCCTTAATTTGATAGCCAGTACCGTTATAGTTAGAGAGGAAGGCACGAGGAGACACAGAGACCACTGTGGGAAGGTGGAGCAGAGATGGGAGACTGCATTCCAAAGCCAAGGACTCTCACCTGCTCCCTACATCTCAGAAAGGGGGCATGAGATGGGTTTTCCCCTTCTAGGCCCCAGGAGAAGTCAACTGCCCAGTTCTTGATTTCAGGTTTCATGTCTCCAAGAACAAATTTAAGAATAAATTTCCATCATATTATGCCACCACATA
Source organism: Microtus ochrogaster (assembly GCF_000317375.1). Classification (NCBI taxonomy): domain Eukaryota; kingdom Metazoa; phylum Chordata; class Mammalia; order Rodentia; family Cricetidae; genus Microtus; species Microtus ochrogaster. The sequence continues at coordinate 34,113,015 of NC_022009.1, read as the reverse complement.
CACAATATTTTTGATCCTAGTTTTTGTATCATCACTTCTGAGTTTGCATTTCCTCGTCACTGTTGCCCATCCTGTTTTCAAGTGCTTGCTTTTTTTCTGTTAGAGACCTTCACATATTTTTCGCAGTGGGTTTCAATTCCCTGAATGACAGTTCCAACATCTGCCTCGTGTCTGATTCCGGCTCTGATGCTAGCTTGTCTCTTCAGGCCCTCGTTCCCTTTGATTTTTAACATGCTTTGTGATGTTTTTGTTGAAAGACAAAAAAAGTATTGAGCCATGGGATCTGATCGAGATGGGCGTTAAAAAGAGATTCCCACAGTTTGACAAGGAATTAGGTTGTATTTAATGTTTTCAGTAAGTGAAGTGACAGTGGTTTCAAAGTCTTTTGTGTCCTTGTTTTTCTCTCCCAAGTGGGTTCAGAGCTTACCTCAGGTCCCTTCCTCAGGAAGAGCTTGTGTCTTATAACATCTTTGGTTGTATTTTAATCTGTATTGAGTCTTTAAGGTCTGGTGACAAGGTGTAAAGGAGGAGACACAGTCTTTGATTTGGGGGATTAAATCTGTTTTAAGGGGACCTTTTTTTTTTACAGATATAATCTTTATAGTGTTTCTTATCTTTGCTCACTACAGAGATGAGACAAGATAGATAGAGGAAACATTCAGAAAGAGTGCTCTTCTTTTAAGTGGGCTAGCCTGTGGTAAAGTCTTTCTTCTTGCTTCTGTTACAAAGGGTAAGAAAAATGCTTTGTTTTCCTCTCTCACTGCCAGAACCACCAGAGACGTGTTTTGACTCTTCACTGTAGAAATATTAAGAGGCTCCATAAGGTTAAACTTAAGAAGGTGTGAAACACCGTTAAGGCTGTGGGGTTTGAGAGCTTGTTCCTCAGCCCCATTAAGTCATCAGCATAACCATGTAAGTGGCCTTATCGTTTTAAGACTTTTGTGTCTAAAATTCTTGAATATTGTACATAAAATAAACATAAGATTCCACAAGAAGTCAGACTAGTCAAGACTCACTTTTCCTTCTTAGATGCCAGATTTTGAATGGGAGAGAAGCCAGTTAGCCAGCAACATAAAGAGAAATAGTAAAAAATGAACACAGTTTACTGTGTGTGGGGGTCTGAATGAAGATGGCTCCCAAAGGGAGTGTTACCATTAGGAGGTGTTGCCTTGTGGGAGTAGGTGTGGTCTTGGAAGAAGTGTGTCACTGTGGAGGTAGTCCTTGTGGTTTCATACGTGCTGAAGCTATGCCTGTCCCCTGCAAGATGTAGGACTCTCCGCTACTTCTCCAGCACATGTCTACCTGCATGCCATCACCGTGATGATAATTGACTGAATATCTGAACTGTAAGTGAGCCATTCCAATTAAATGTTTTCCTTTATAAGAGTTGCTGTGGTCATGGTGTCTCTTCACAGCAATAGAACACCGACTAAAACACCGTATGTAGCCAAAACACCAGAAAACAGGACATTTAAGCAAAATGGGAAGTTGTGGATAATATCTGCTTGCCCTACTGCAATAAGAGAAAACCAAGGACCTATTCCAGTTAACAGCCAGCACTGTGAGCATTTTGTTTGTATAAGTGCTGACAGATCAAAGGATACTCTCGTAGTGGGGTTAGAGAAAACCAAACAGGGAGCCTGGGCTTTTCCTACCATCCTTTGAAAAGTGAACTTCCTCTCCTATGTGTCAAGGAAGCCACATGATGAGCAGAATGTGGCAAATGAACCTGTCCCCTCACACTGGAATCTGATCAGCTGAGCCTTCTTGTAGTTGGAGAGCCCACTCTGCACAGCAGCATCAAGTACCTTTCATTGTGTGACACACAGGAGTGGGGCAAGTGGGAAGACTTAACTTTTGCCCCCACTTGGCAGCAAAAAGCCGCTCCTTCTTGATTCCTGTTCATCTCTTTCCCTAGAATAGGAAATAAATGTTATCAAGGAGAAATTGTGTATTTAAAAAAATATACAAGCTAGAACTAGAATGTGAAATGTCGTGTTTGGGGATGGAGAGATTTCTCAGTCCTTAAGAGTACTTACTGCTCTTCTAGAGTACCCATTGTTGTCTGGTTCACATCTACCTATAACTCCAGGGGATCCAGTGCCTTCTTCTGTCCTCTGAGGGCACACGCACACATGTGGAATACATTTACATTTACATAAATAAAGCAATTAAAACGTTGTGCTTATTCACTCGAGCTTGTATCAAGCAGACTTAAGACAATTAAATCTGAAGGAGTCCTTAACTTTTGAATTTGGAGGTAGCAATGACTAACGCCAGTAAACAGTTGGTCTAACACCTTTTTATTTTAAAATGTTAATTAGCTCCTATTAATTATACCAAATAATGGGTTTCATTATGACATTTTCATATATGTAAGTAATGTTGCTCACTGACACCTTTATCTCATATTTTAATACGGTAGGGAAAATGTAATTAAATGCTAGCTGTTTACATAACAGCGGGAGCTTTGAAAGGTCACCTTCCCACATGTGCAATTTAGGGTCATTACTTAATGGGGGAGGTGAGGCAGAATAGGGATTTTTGTTGCTTTGTGTGCAACTTTAAACCCCCATATGCCTTCACCATAAGCTGAGCTGGTGAGAGGGTGGATATGAAATAATACATGAAAAAGCATACATGAATAATTAGGACAGAAAAAACCATGAATATTTAGAGCACGAATGGCAAATAAGTGTAGCTTACTCTGGGCATGAGCAAGGCCGAGAGAGGGAAAGAGTATAATTATGGTAGAGAATGTTCGTCCCACCCAACACTGGTATGGAAGCCAGAGTGTAAAAAGCAAATAGAATGGATCTGCCATGGCGGAAGGTGGAAATACGAGGCCCGGAACCTACTCCCTCACCCTTTCCAGTCCTACCCCCATGACAGGAAAATTCCTCACCCTGCACTCTGAAAACCATTTACCTAGAGGGGCTCTCATTTTACAAATGAGGGGAACTGATAGGGAATCCGCTGTCAGAAACAGCTTATACCATGCTATCATGTGTCCTTCCCGACCTATCAGTGATAAATAGAATGACATTTATTCTGTGTATTGTCAGCCTTCTAGGCGTAACTAACCAACTCCAGATGTGGCTCTGGAATTCTTCTCAATGCAGTAATAAGCTGTGAACAATGGATTGGAGATGACATGGAAGCTGCACTTTATTGGCCATTTGTGTTCTAAATATGCACGTGTTTTTCACTTCTAAATAGTCACATATAGAGTCTGGGTGAACAGAAAACCCTCTGGAGAGGTGTAGCGTTAAAGTTTGCACCTAAAGGAGAAGCAGGGGATTTTTGTGAGGTGTCATCATGTTTTAGTCTAGTAGGTTAGTGTGCTGATGTTTCTAAATGATATAATTCAGAATCTGAGGAAACAAGGCTAGATGTGAGAGAGTGAGAGAGGGGGGGAGAGGGAGGGAGAGAGGGAGGGGGAGAGGGAGGGAGGACTTACTGGTTGCCCTTCCTGGGCTTCCATATATCAGCACAGTTTGGCAGATAAATCAGTGAAAGCCTAAAATCCTGCATAGAAAATGGCCCAGGATGTTCCAAACTCAGATTCATAAACCAAACTACAAGCTTGTGAAATTACAGATATATGATGCTTTTTAACTCTTGCATCATTCTTAAGCCTTCCCCAAATCCACACAACTGAATTTGTAATGAGACATCATTTGATGGGCAGGGGATGGGTTTTGGTAGAGGCTTCAGTTTGGCAGTTGGCAGGTTTATAGGACCTCTCCTGCGCTCACTTTGCCTTGGCCAGATCTGGGAGAATCTTCATGTAGTATTGCTTTTCACTCTCCTGGGTACCAGAGTCTATCTATCTTAGCATCGTTCTTCCTTCTACAATTGCCAAGATCACAAACTCTTTTTTGCTCGCAATTCAGGCCTGGAGAAACTCTCCCGTCTAATTACTTTTGTGTGTTTCTGGAGCCCCTGCAGCCGGATCATTTGTTTGGGTAGGGTTGAACAATCCATCTTGTGTTGCCTTGACTGCGCTCGCTCTAAAAGGTGGTTTGATCTCTGTATCCGGGGGGTAATTCATTGTTCCTCTGCTTTTGGCTCTCAGCCTTTCATGTTGCCCTATTCTCTCTTCTCTGTAAAAAATAACCGGGAGTCAGCTGTGATCGGCTGACATGTTCACTTTCCCTCCTCAGAAGCCCACACGTGCCTCGATGCCACCTTTGGTTCCAGCTGAGCAGAGACTGAATCCGACAGTGACTGGAGGGTGTCGCTGCCCTGATTGTTCTTGGAATTCCTGAACACTCCCAGCCCCCTCTCAAAAATAAGAAGGCTGCTCCAATCTTAGCAGTGAAGCCCATTTAAAGCCAGAGACGTCTTGGACACTTGTCTCAGGGAACTGTGTATATATAGCACACACATGCACATGCACACACTCACGCAGACACACACACACACACACACACACACACACACACACAGGTGTATGTGTTTAAAGGTGTTATTATGCAATCATGGAGTTCAGAGTACAAACACTAGCTGACATTAGAGAAAGAATAGGAAAGAAGAGGTTTGGTTTGCCACAAGAGGCTTCCTCTGGGTGGGAGACAGAAGGTTCATCTGGAGGGGACGCTGCTGCATCCTTTGGGATCTTGCTACCCCCACTTTTCCTGTTGGAAACACCGCATGCATTTGTTTGGTAAATGCACTACATCAGGTGCTGTTCTGGTCCTGTGGCTATTCAGATGAGCAAGAAGGGACTTTTGCCTTTTTATGCTGTAGTGTAATGAAGGAGATAAGTTAAATGATTATTATAGTAATAATAGCCGGTACATTGACCTAACATGAATTGTGGAAATGCATTTAGGACCAAACTCTTCCATTTCTCCTGCACTCATTTGTACCTATTCTATGGGGCTCTTTTTACCCCCAATCTTTGGATGAAGTCCAGGAAAATTCTCATGGGTTTTGGTTATAATTAAAAGGTCTCTCATTGCTTTCAGCCAGAGAAACAACCTTAATTATTTTAACTCCTAAACTATAATAGAAAGAAAACTCAGCTTTACTTTAGCTTCATTTTTTTTCTATTTGTTACATATTAGTTGGTTTTATATAATGCATAATACATGTTTGTGGTACAAAATGCTTCATGGAGTTAAGCATTTTTATTTCCTCAAATATTTGCTATTTCTCCATGTTGAAAACTCACCATCTTTTCTTATAACCTTTGAAATGTACACTCTATAATTCTTGGCTACACTTAATGTACCAAGTGCTGCTTGTAACCTTCTAAGATTACCCCTACCCATCTGTTCCAGTCCCGCACTGTCCCCTGCCTCTGGTAACTACCACTCTCTGTTCTTCTTTCAACGTCCTGGAGATGATTGCTTTAGGTTCCACTTGAGAGTAAGACCATGCATACTTTGTTCTGAGGCTCCCTCCTCTTGGCTGCCCCCTGCTGTAAGAGGAAGGGGAGCATGTAGGGCTTGATGGTGGAAGAACAAAACAGGGTTAGCTTCTTTTCTGACTCCAAGAAATGATAGTCAGTCACTCTAACACATACTGGAAGTAGATCACTTATAAAGAAGAAAGCTTATTTTGACTTAGTGATGGAGACTTCACTCCACAGTCAGTTTATGTGCCTGCTGGCTTTGGGTCTGTGTCAAAGTCATGTGTCACAGAAATGGTGGATGTCAGAGTAAAACCCTCAGAGGCAGGAAACAAAAGAGAGGAAGGAGAGGCTAGATCCCAGGAAAACTTTTCAAGGACATGATTCCAATGACCCTATGACTTCCCATTAGACCTCATGTCTTAAAAGTGCTACCACTGCCAAATAGTGTTATGTCAGGGCCAAGTCACTAACTTACCATTTGCTAGAAGAGGCATTCAATTTAAATAATTACACCAGCACCACATTTTATTCCTTTGTTTAAGCAGGTCAGGTGTCCACGACTCCTCCAAGGGAGGATTTAAGGCTGAAAGAAGATTTATGGTTCTTACATATCTTGGAAGGTACAATAATGGCTTCCCTATATGTCTTGAGCCTACTTCCTGGAACTACTGAGCAGATCATGTTGCATGGTAAAAAATAATTAAGATTATGGACTAACTTGAGATTGTCAATCAGCTAACTTTGAGATGGTAATCTTATCCTGGATGACCCTTGTGGGCTAAATGTAATCCCAAAAGTCCTTATATGCTGAGAACAGAGGCAGCAGTGTCAGGGTGATTGCAGTAGTAGTGCCCTGACATGAGAAAAACTCAGCGTGCCATTGTTGGCTTTGAAGAGAGAAGAGGATCATGGGCTAAGACAGCCCTGAGATGCTGGAACAGCTTCTAGAAAGGGAAAACAGCTTTACTGATACCTCCATGTTAGCTCATTGAAACTCACTGCAGACTTCTGACCTCCAGAAAAGTAAAATAATGTATCTGTGCTGCTTTGAGTCACTACGTTTGTGATACGTTGTTATGGCAGCAATACAGACTCAAATACTGATTAATCCTGGCTTAAATGTGCCTTGCATTCCTTGGGTTTGGCAGTGTACAGCTGTTTCTTCCCCTCCTGGAGTCATTCTTCTGTTTCTTTCTCTGTTCTCCCAAATACCCCCTTTTTCATATTATAACCACGAATCCTCCGAACACATGTAGAGAGTCATTCTTTCTGAGTCCTTGACATAAGAGAATACATGTCTGTTGTAAGTCAGTATTTGTGGGTCTTCCCTCAGCTCATAGGCATTTCTAAGTTTTGTCTGAAGTCTTCCTTAATGGTGACACCCTGATCTTCTCAGCTCTTCTTACATGTGGTCTGTACATACACAACAAAATCCACTGATTCCCTTGGCCCAAATAAACCCAGGGATGCAGGCTAATCTGTTTTTGTGCCTCCCCCACCCCAGCAGAAAACAAGCTGTGTCTTTCCTGTTTCTGGGCCATAAACCACACACTTGCTCCTCCAAATGGTCATGGTGAAGCTTTCCCCACAGTTTGAGGTGAGCGAGTGACATGTTTTCCTTGGGAAAGGCAGATCATAACCCTTTCCACCCTCACTGTGGGGGAAGAGCAAGGAGTCTCAGTGTCCATTTATACTTGCTTGACATTTCGTACTTGGTAGCCTCAAATATGGACACAATCAGCCTTTGAATGTTCCCACACACACAGACACACAGACATACATAGACACACACAGACATACACACACACACACACACACACACACACACACACACACACACACGTACCAAAGTGAAAATGGTAGAATAAAAGGAATAACATATATAACACATGCCCTATGTCAAGCACTCTCAAGATTTAACTTGTTTAGAACTCCTCTCAGCCCTGTGGGTAGACAATACTGTGACAGTTAAGGAAAAAGAGGTACAAAAGACCCTACAGTTAGTAAAGGAAGGAGCCAAAAAGATTAAAGCTTATTGTTCCTCCACGCATGAGTTTCTGTCCCTTCTCTTCCCTTCCCATCCCCCCTTTTCCTCCAAGTCCGTATCCACAGTACCAGCTTCTCTGTATATGCTTCCCTGATGACTGAGACACTTACTGTCTTCCCCTGCACATTTGGACAGTTTGCTAATTGCTTTGTCTATATTAGTCTGGCCACCTAACTTCAAATAAAACTGGAAATAAGATTTAAAACATTTCCTGAAAAACAAGTTATGTCCCATTGCCCTCATCTATCTGAACCAGATGGACCAAAGAACAGCTTCTTCTGTCCACAACCCCAGACCCAGTGAGGAGGTCTCATTCTGATCCCACTCTACAGTTGTTATGCTGCTATAGAGAATACTTAGCTGACTCCCTGGATGTCTGTGTGCAGGTGAGCATGACTTTATTGTTTTCTCCAAGACAAACTCATGGTTTTCTTGCAAGAAATGGTTTGTAACAAGGAACTGTTCAATTCTCCAAATCAGCTGAGGCAAAAAGAGTGCTTGGAAACTTGAAATAGAGTCCTGTTGTTCAGACGTCTGCTGACACCAATGGCCTCCCGTGATTTGAGTGGGAATCATTTCCTACAAGTTAGACACACTGTTGAGGAGGACACCCACACAGATTGGGCTTTTCACAGAGTGTAGGAAATTGGATCCTTTTTGTCTGGCATAGGCTTCTCCTGGGAAGCAAGGCCTGGTTTCTGGAGAATGTTGCTTTGCCAGAGTCTTTTAAATTTCTTTTCTTATTTTACATACTGCCGGTTCCTCTTCCCATGGCTTCAGAGACTGGAAGCCATAAGAGAGCATGCTTTTCTCAAAATAAACTCATGCCTCCATTTCCCCACCTCTGCTTTTGCGATGACAGGGGTAGGTCCTCCTGTCTCCTACTCATATTTTCCATCTGCAGCCTGCGTTCCATATGATCTCACCTTACTGGACTCTGATGCCAAGGTTGGCTTCTTTCTCGTTCATCCATTTGCCCCCCTTCTCCCTAAAGCAAACCCTTCCACTGGGCTGTGTAGACAACTGACCTCCCACCACTTGGAAACAAAACCAAGCAAAAAAAGAATGCACAAGCTGTAATGTGGCAGACCCAACAGTCCTTCCCCAGCCCCACATGCTGCACTCTGTCCCTCCTCCAGCATGGTCTGGCTCCTGTCCTTATTCCTCGTGTTCTTGGCTCCACCTTAAGCCCTCCTCAGTGATATTTGGTCCAGACGACACCTCATCTTCATCTTCCTTGACTTCTCAGCACTGCCTGTATCTCTACATCCTTGCTGTCTGCATTCTCTTCTCTTTAATATTGGGTCCAGGATCCCAGTTTTCCTTCTGCATCTGGCACTCCATGTCTTTTATAGCAGAATCTGTCTGGACGCAGACAATGATGCCTCTCAGAGATTCGCTTAGTATTATCTGTTTTCTACCTACCCTCTCTCCCTAGCAAGTCATTACATAACCACGACTTCTGTATAATAATCAATATGTTTTCAGGTCAGAACACTCTTGAAAAATCTCCGTTTTTCTAATATCTCCACTGATACATCTACTTGGAGGTCCTGGATCGTGAAGTCAGGGTCCTCATCAGGAAACTGAAATCCCTTAAGCTTCTCTTCACACCCCAAAAATGGGTTTTCCACCCGAGTCCTATACCAGTTAACGCCACACCACTCACTCAGTTATGTAACTCAGATCGTGTCTGAGTAACTGGAGGAGGAGAGGGATGCAATCTGGATGGCTTGCAATGAACGCAAGTGTATCTTTCATGGTTCTGGAGTTAGAAAAAATTGAAAATTGAGATGATAGAAACATTGCTACCCAATGGGATCCTGCTTCTCAGGTTGAGGCCATTCCCTGTGATCTTTTGTAATTTAATTAGTAAGAAGGTCTCTCTTGGATGTTTATTTTTTAAATAAAGGTATTACTCTTATTCACACAGAAGTTTAGGGTGTGAAATTGAAATCCAGAGGATGCATTCAGTCTACGGCTTTATTCCTGACACCTGCTTCGCCATTACTCCTCATGACCAACCTTGTAGCAAATCAGAGCATTTTACTCCTGATGTCTCTTCATTTCTGGAATGCTTTTCCACTGCTTCTGTTATCTATCATCCCAGTCCTGTTTACTTCAAAGCTTGTCTCCCCCCTCCCCCGTGTGTTCATGTCCATGGTGACCTCAGACCTGCTTGTTTCCATAGGATAGCCACATCGTTTGTAAAATTGATGTCTGACCATAGCATTCCTCTTATCTGCACGTGACTTCCCACTCAGACTAAGCATACTTTAGCTCTCGTTCTTATTATAGAGTTTGAAAAGCCTCATTTTTGTGAGGGACTCAGTGTGGTTGGTTCAGCATCTGGGGCTCATCTTATGCTAAGGTCCCCCTTTCAGGTCCTAGGGCACACTGTGCTAGTTACCTCTATAAACTTCTGCCACTTCTGTCTGGGCTAGTCTTCACACTCCATCCACCCCTCTGCCAAGTTAACTATGGCTCTCTGACTTAGTCACTGTGCTATTGCTGTGAAGAGACCCATAACCAAGACAGCTCTTATAAATGAAAGCATTTAGCTGGGCCCTTGCTTGCAGTTTCAGAAGATTAGTCCATTATCGTCATGATGGGGAAGATGACAGCAGGCAGGCCTGGTGCTATAGAGGTAAGTGAGAGCCACATCCTGATGTGTAAGCAGAGACGGAGAGAGATGAGATGTAGACACTGGCCTGATGTGAGCTTTTGAAAACCGAAAGCCCACCTGTAGCGACAGGCTTCCTCCCAGAAGGCCACATCTCCTAGCCCCCCCAAACAATTCTACTCTACTCCCTTGTGAGTAAGCACTTAAATCTACGAGCCTATGGGAGCCATCCTTATTCAAACTACCACACTCTCCTCAGATTTCAATACCACTACTTTTTCCTTTGAAGCTTCTTTGTTTATATGAGATCCTCTGATTTTCCCTTCTGAAACTCCATGTAGTTTTACAGCATTTAACTGAGTCATGGGACCACCTTTTCTTAGGGACCATACAGTTGGTGTTTGTTTTCCACTGTACTTTGGACTTCTCCAAGATAAATATTGTCACTAATATTTGTGTATGATATTGATATATTAATTATTTTGGATAATACCTATTAAGCCATGTCCAATCTGTAAATTATAATTGTCAATGGATCTATCCAAGAAAGTGAGGCAGGTCCAGGTTTTGGAGGCCTGAGCATCTGTAATTTGGCTATTTGTTTTTAAGCCAAACAACAAATCATGAACATAAAATGTCTACATTCCCCTTGAGAGCTGTTCCTGATGCTTAAGCTTTGTCAGCCATGTTAAAAATACACTTCTGCCCAGGGTAAGGTATTTGTTCAAAAGTGACTCTTGGCTTGGTTGAGCCAGGTTCAGCTGCTGAGAGAAGAGGGTTTGGGAGATGAATGTCTGCAGAGAAGGGAACTATTCTGTCTGTGGATCCCAGCCAGCTAGGGATCGTAGGTCAACACATAAGAAATGGCCATTTGTGGCTAGCAGAGTCATGGGCATACCAGCCTCCACTCTGAGTGCATGGAAAATACAAAGAAAAAAGGCCAAATACCCTCTCTTTCAAGGTCTAGGATTAAGTGCATTTGGTATTGAGGACCCCACATCATTCTGGAAACAAATGATGTGTCTGTTTCCCTTTTATTATAATTACCAACCACTTAGCCCTTTGCATACTGTAATGGGTTGAACTATGGCCCCTAAATGATAGGTCTACATTTGAATACCAGGAACCTGAAAATATGACCTTATTTAGGGAAAAAAGGGGATTTTGAAAATGTGATTAAATTAAGAATCTTGAAATGAGATCATCTTGTATTATCCAGCTGGACTCCAAACCCAATAACCAGCGTCAAATGATTAAATTGGCTTATCTTTGTGATTCTAGACCAGGGAAACACATGCACTTTGGGTAAACTGACCAGAAAAGGAGGATGCAGGGTGGGGGCTAAAGAGAGCAGACACAGAGAACTGGAGCTGACCACATCATCTCCAAAAGAAAGTTACTTTCCTTATAGGATTAAAACAGCAAATTGTCACTTTCAAAAAACTTTTTCAAACTAGTCCATTTCAAAGTTCAGATCAATCTCGTGGCACTTAGCACAAGTGACTCTCCTCTGGTTTGGATTGACCTTCTGGGGGGGGGCAGAGAGTAGTCTGGTGGATTGCCAGATATGAAACTTGCTTGTCCCAAGAATCTTTATAAGGGGCTGGCAAGATGGAGGTTTGAGTGATGCAGCTACAAGTCAAACAGTTCAATCAGTCATCACTAGAAGTGGGGTTTGCCTCTTGAGTTTTGGAGAGGCATAGCCCTACCACCTTGGTTTTTAAATGTCTTACCTGCACAACTTCTAGATAAACTTTCTATTCATTTGTTCAGGAAGTCATATAAGATCCACAGAGAAAGCATCCTACGTTCCAAGTTACCATCCCTTTTTTTAGCCGTTCTGTTTGCCAGCCAGCAAAGTAAACATACCTGTTTTCATGAACAGCACCAACCGTGGCCACTTCATGCCTCTCATCCTATCAATCTCTGCTCCTAAGAGTTATTTTCTCGCCATTCATAGATCTGAAGGGCAGCATTACAGTACAGTGAGCAGAAAGCAGGCGCTCTCAGGAACTGAAGCGGGCCTGCCTCAGATCTCAAATAAATGGGTTGGTGTTATAAAGAAATATTAGCTATGGCTATTTGACAGCCATTTGAGGAACTGAAATTTTTTTCCCCTTTGTAACATATTTGGCAATTACAGACATAAGTAGGATTCTCTCTGACACGTGTTTAGAAGGTCCGGGCTTAGTTGGGCCAGAGAATATGGCTCTTATCATGTGAGATTAGAAGATAGAAGCTCTGTTTTCTGAAGAGAAATGTGTCTGTCAAAGTCAAGATATAAGACAGCAAACCCCTTCCTTTGCCTGTCAAAGTCAGTGGTGAAAGAACAGAGATTAATCATTGTAATAACAGCGGCGGTGGGCTGTCAGCTTGGCGAGCGAATCCAGATGAATACCCTTCTTCGTGCCATCAGTTTTAAGCAAATGAAAGGCCCAAAGCAAAGAGCAAAAATAACAGCTGTAAACCGAGAGAATGACTGTAGACACTGGAGATATTAACTGACAGAATTTCCCCTTTCTTACGTGCTCTGCAAGGATGACTAGACACTGCAAAGCCTTCTTAAATCAAAGGCTTTACATTTATGATTTCCTTACAGCTCCAACAAGGGCTGTGCTCGGAGGTTCTTATTTCCTTGTGCGTGCCCAGTGTCGGGCACACTGTGATGATAATGATAACGACAACAGTCATGAACACATGTTGCACATTTACCTTCATTTCTCCTTGCAGTAACCCTAAAAGTCAAGTGGTCTCATTATTGCCATTTGCGCATGAGGAACCCGAAGTGCAGGAAGGGTGAGGCAGGATGCCTACATTGTGTGGTTAGTAGGAGTGGAGATGGCTTTGAATCTAGACTTCTGTGCTCAAGATCCCTTGACTTTGCTGTCTTGTTATGAAAGATAGGGTATGGGGTGGGTGAGATGGCTCAGTGGTAGAGGTGCTTGCTGCCGTGCCCGGCAATCCGAGTCAGATCCCTGAGACCCATGTGGTGGAAGGGGAGAACTGACTCCTGCAAGTTGTCCTCTGCCCGCCACACATATGCATGCATGAGAGAGTGTATATGCACACATATGAGTGTGCATGCACACTTGCATGCACTTGCACTCACACACACAATTTTAAAAAGAACAGCAGAAATGCTCAGTGGGTAATAACAATAAACTCAGTCTTTCTAAGAACTTACTGCATGCTTAGCCCTGTTGTCTGTTTCATACGGTAACTCATTTCCCATCCCTCTGTTGTATAATTACCCTTTTATCTGTGACTTACATATACTGTAAGAAAAACCAAGCCACAGGCACACACACACACAAAAAAAAAAATGACCTGGAGCCCATAGCTATTAAATGATCTTGGCAGATTTCCAAGCCAGCATATCTGACATATCGTCCGTCTAACCATGAAGAGTTTCTCCTGTCATATTAATAAGTCATGAAGTTCATCTTCACTGTAGCTGTGGGGAGGGGCGCTTGCTATAAAAGATGATGGCAGTGTTTTAAGGCAGTTTAGAAGCAATCATTTTTTTTAACAGTCTATTGATAAGTGTCAAGGAAGAAAATAAAAATGGAAGAGGCTTGGCTGGAGGTACTTAGAAGGAGGCACAGTTAAGTTCTGTCTTACTCATCTGCAGCAGGAAGTTGCTAGAATGTGAGCTGATCTTGGGACTGAACCAGAGTCCAGAATCCTGAGCCATGCTTCCCCTTCCTAAACTTCTGTGCAGCGGATGTCTTCCCCGAGACTACCTTCAGACCACCCTGTACCCCACCCTGTTCTCACAGGACACTTGAACCTTTGCCAGCACCAAGCCTAAGAGCTGACTAGCAAGACATATAATTTCTACCCCTCCTTGTGACTCAAAGCTATGAATAAAGATGTCTAGGATGGCTTGTGTCTGTGTCCTCCTACATGGCAATTTTAATTAGACTCAGGAGTATTTTGTTTTGCTCCCAGCTACTTTGATTTTCCTCTCAGTCAACATAAGTGACTGACTCCAGCTCATTCCCGACATCATCAAAGCACCTTTCCCAGAACGTTCAAGTGTCTGCAGTGGACACGGCTGCGCAAAGGGTGGTGTTCAGATCTGAAGCAGGACTAGCAAAATGCCTGCTCTCCGGCTTACTCGAGATTCCCCGAGCCAGAATCTGCATTTTGACAGGACTTCCGACAATGCAGAGCCGATTGAAGTCTGAGATACACTTGATTTGTTTGGGGTTCTCCATTTATGTAGAAGAATCCACCAGGAAACGAGAGTTTGATTGAATTGGTTTGGGGGCATAGTTTGAGCAATGGGATTTTAAAGCCCCCCTAGGTGTTGAAAATTCATAGACAAGGTTAAGAACCATTGAGCCGGAGCCACGGTTCTTAACCCTGGCTGCACGTTAACATCATCTGGAGAGCCGTAAAACGTGACATAGGGACCAATCAATCTGTCAAAAACGGGTGACATTTTAGAAGGATGCCTGCCCTAGTGATTTTAATGTGCAGCCTAGGCATAAAACAATAGGTGCAGGGGACAAAGTGTGAGGTTTGCAGTGTTTGGGCTATATCACTATTCATTCAACAAGAATTTATAGCATTTTTCAACAATACAATCACTGGGTGGATACTAGGGCTATGTAATAGTAATTAGACGGGGCTCCCAAACCTGGCAAGTGAGCTGGGTAAGTTACTTATCATTCCTGTGCCTCAGCTTCCTCATTTGTGGAATGTGGTATGCTAGGTGTGTTTCATGTGATATGTAAAATGACATGTAAGGTAAGTTCCTGTAAGTGCATCCAGCTGAGTGACTGGCAGTCTTCAGGTCTCCTTTCAAAGAGACCCCAGCCAGTTAGATATGAGATGAATATCTAACCAAAAAGTGGTCACTCCATGGCCTGGCTTATTGTCTTGTACAAAAACAGTGATGTGCTTGTGTGTTTCTGGATCAAAGGACACTGTTGCCTAGAACTTGAATTAGGACTGAGATAACAGACTACACCTACAACGCTCTTGTTTGCTACCTTGCAAACAGACTTTTGTGAAACTACCTCTTCCAGGATGCTTTGCAGAGTGAGGCCCATGTGCCTCGAATAGCAGCTGGCCAGCAGAGGCCCAGAGCATGATCCTTCGGCCTGACCTGCCACATAGTACACTCTTCGCACTTCATTTTGAGGTCTTTCCTGTGTCGATACAGCAGCTATTTCTACTGTGAAGTCCTTGACTTTCATGTCACGATAATACATAGGGAAATAATTGTCTATGTAGAGTCACTTGGTGTAGGAAATGGTATTTACAATAGCTAGACAAGTCGTACACTGGAGGTGTCTGCCCCATTTCACAGCATAACCTTAGGTGCGCCTGGGGTCAGACTCAAATGCTTGTTGCATCACAGCGCTATGGTATTTTGCTTGTTTTCGGTGTTTGACCTTGAATTCATGCTTCTTAGAGCTTGTCAGTTTGCTAAGGAGAATTTCTTAAAGACTACTTTTTCCTCCGTTAAGATAAATTTTATAGGAATCTGAGAATGTATATCACTGTGACCTACAGAAGTGGGCCTCCATCACTTTGCTTAGATGGATGTTTACCTATCTGAAATGTTCCTAGAAAGGAAATTACCTTAAAGTTAATTAAACAAAGTCAGGACCATTTCTATGCTTCATAATATTTTCTGATGTTTCTTGTTTCTTGTTTTTTTCCCCCATTTTCTGCCATAACCTGTGTTGTGTAATTTGAGTAATCTTATAGGTATCTAATGGATATTTTTAAATTCTTGAACATTTTATCAAGCTTTCCTATACTTCCATTAATGCCAATATATCTAATGTTATAGTTAGAAAAAATGTGTTAGGTAGAGTTGCTTGCTAACTGTAGAAAAATATCTAGTAAATACATGTTTCAATTCAGTTACTCATGTTTTGACCAAAATGGAAGTCATACATAGCCACATACAGCAACTGAACACTTGAAATGTGACTTCTTTTTATTGAGATATGCTTCATAAGGCTGGGGACCACATACTGAATTTATTTCTGTAACAATAAAATATTTCTTTAAATGTTTTATATTAAAAATATAATGTAGATTATATATTGAAATGATACAATCTTATACATAATAAGTTAGATGTAAAACTATAGTTAAAACCAATTATACCTATACTTTTTACATTATCTATGACTTTCATAATGTTTACATTGGACAAGATTATACTATAGCAGACAGACACACCAGAGAGAATTAGAAACCTGTGCCGAGTGAATACTTTTGGAGGGAAACGTGGGTCTACTGAGGATGGAGAGAAGCAAAGAAACAGCAACAAAGAACATGTAGAATTTTGTGCTATTTCTCACTTTGCTACTTGTATATCTTATTTTGCCCCAAAGGCAAAAGTCCCCTTTGCAAATACAACCCGGTATTGATAAACATCCTGTACTTATTTTTGGCTATTTCTGTTGTAATTAAAAGTCAGCTATCACCAGAATATAGCTGACAACTCCAGCTGAGAGTTAAGCAGAAATCTCCTAGCTCTCTGCGGCTGCCATGGTCTCTGGCACTGAAAATAATGACTGTTGGGAGCACACTCTCTCCCGAGACCCTTTGGAGGGGCTTCTTGGGCACAGTGGGGTTGCTGTTCTGATGTGATGAATGCCCTTTGGGTTGCTGAGTCAAGACTGGGAGGCTCAAGTGCACCTGGCACCTTCTGAACAGCTATGGAGAACAGGCTTGGCCCTGGGGAAGGCTGCACATGACAGCCCTTACTTAGAAGGGTCTGAATATGAGTACCAGTCTCCTGCATACTCCCAATAACTCACTGGAGCTGTGAGGTTTTTAGGACTGATCGGAATTGAGTCAGAAAACGTCACAAGAACTCTAGAAATAACCTGGAGGGAAGGGAGCAATTTCTTTCATCAACTTGTGGTGAATCTTTAAGACGTTTTAAATAATAGTATTCTCCATGCCCTATGCTAAAGCTTTAATCGTGCAAAGCAAGGACTATTATATCAGCCATGATGGCTAATTTTATAGGATATGCAATGCCTATACAGACACTATTTCTGGGTATATTTATGAGGGCTATTCCCGATGTGCCCAGTTTTGGATAGGGGTACTGAGTCAAGCAGATGATATCAGCAGGTGAGCATCATCAATTCTTGGATGGTCTTAATAGAAGTCAAAATCCCACCATCCCACTCTTTTTTTTTTTTTTTTGTCTAACTGGTTGCGTGGAATGATGCTTCTTATTTCTTTGTCCCTAGCCTAGACTTACTCCCTACCCCTCTTAGTTCTTAGGACTTCATGATCACAGTACTGGCTGCCCTGGATCTTCAGCTTAAATGTGGTAGGCCCCGGAACTTCTCAACCTCTGTAATTGCATGAGACGGTTTCTCATGTTGGTTCTGTTTCCCTGGAAATTACTGACAGTTCCAGAAATTGTGACTGTTTCAGTTAGCTGTTGCTATGTGTTTCAAAGCACAGTAGCTTAACACAAGAGCTACTTTACTTCACAGGATCCTGTGGAATAGAAATTGCATTATGGGATAGCAGGGACAAGTGTCTTCAGTTAATTATATTTACAGCCTCAGGTGATGTCACTTAGTAGGGACTGTCCAAAATGATCTGACTCTAGCCCTATGACTGTGGTTCCAGTTTTGGCTTTCAGCTAGATAACCTGCCCCCCCTCCTTTTTTGGCATGTGGTGAACTTGGGTTTCATTCTAGCTTGGAGGTCTCAAGGTAGCTGGACTTCTTCTATCATCAATGGACTACTATAAGCAAATTTAGAAGTTGCCATGTCTTTCAACTTTAGTTTCTTTACACTATGCAGAAAAAAAAACCCAACCACAGAGGCCTGAATGACCTCTGGGTTTGCAGAGTAACCTCTGGGAGAGCCAAGCGACCTCTGGGAATGCTGAGTGACCTCTGGAGTGACTGAAATCATGGCCCCTGACTATACAATGAGGAGCAACCATACGAGCCTTGGATTCACTGGCACCTGGAAGACACAGCCCCAACTACATCAATCAGAGGAAAAGATAGGTAGACAAGATAAGAACACACTCAGTACCACAAAGAACTACACAATACCAACAAAACCTAGTGGCTCTAAAACAGCAAGACTTGAAGACCCCAATACAGCTGAAGCTGAAGAAAGTGACCTAATAAAATAACTTTAGGAAAATGTTTGAGGTCATTAAAGAAGAAATGAAAAATTCTCTCAAAAAATAGATAGAAAAGACAAATGAAAAATTGAAAGGAAACGACAAACAGGTGAAATACAAGGTCAATCTGTGGTCTAGTTTGTTATCATGATCAAAGGCAGAAAAAATAGTGACATTGTGGTTAATATCATTGACTTACTGCCTCTTTACTAATTACAACAAAAATCTTGTTTCATCATTCTGCTTTCTAGAAGGAAAATTATTAAGATATCAAATCATAAAATTACTTCTACTTCCTGACAGCATGTATCCCAGGGCAAACATCTATATCAACTTCAAATCCCCCAAAATTACCTACCATAAACCCAATGGTCTAATACACACTTATTGAGACACATAGAGCTCCCTATGGGGCACAGTGTTCTTCCTTTAGCTAGCCAACAAATCCAAATGACTTCCATATCCATATGTGTGCTCCTGGTGACCTTTTTCTGTGAGCAGTAGAAAACCAAATTGACATGACTCCCCACCTCCTCTGTATTCTGTTAATTGAGGGAAGTTACAAGGCTAACCACTCTCAAAGGAAGAGGAAAAAAGACTGCCCCTGGATGAGTGCAACAAAGGTGTGTTGATGATCCTCACATTCACTGGAAACAATCTATAAAGGTGCCATAGGACATGCAGTTACAATTTCCAGAAGGCAGCTAAATTTTAATTTTGTAATAAATGTGTGTCACTGTTTCTGGGCACTCGCTTAGCTCATATTTTATGGTGAGGCTTTGCTCAAGTAATGAAAGGATTAGCTTCCCTCTACATCCTCTTAATGACGACTTCTGTGTTTGCCTTCTTAAATACAGGGAGGTTGGTACACGTTGCTTTCATTCAATATGCTCACAGAACCTCTGTTCTTTCCTGGCCTCTGGTGATTACTTACTGCTTTGCACTGGATGTTCTTGATGGTCACTTTCTGGAACTGGGTCAAATGGCTTTGATGGTTGTGCTCACCATCCTAACATTCAGGAGTATCACTAGGATCAATACTGTCCTTCTTCCATGCCTACCTTCATTCTTCTCAGGAGCCACTAACTGCCAGCCTATTGTGCACAAGACATCTTTGCACATCGATTACTGTGCCCAGGAATCTGACAATGTAGTATTTAATGGCTCAAGTCTCCACATTTATCTGTCTCAGGGAGGAGATGGGTATGTGTTATGTCTTTCTTGCCTCCATCCACAGTGAGCCAATGGCCATGTTGTCTTGATATTTGTAGCAGCCAAACGAATGAATAGGTAAGTATGTAAATATGAATATATAGATATATAGATAGGTGATAGAGAACAAATCACCCTATATTAACTATAGATAACTGTGTAAGAGTGTTAGTTTTTTGCTCCGTGGTTTCTTTCTGAATTTATTTTTCCACACTAAAGATGTATTGCTTTTATAAAAATAGCAAAATCTCAAGATGAAGTTTAATTACAAAAAAAGAAGGCACTGTAATCAGAGTGGTCTGCTAATTAAGATATTTGGAGGTCTTTCCCCTGAGAAGGTCACTACTTTCTGTATAACTTTGCTATCAATCATTTAGAACATGGGGTGATAGTGGAAAAGTCTATGACATTTTCTTTGAAGACACATGATCAGAACAAGACCTAACAGTGAAATGAGGTCTGAGCAGCATATGGACACAAGACATTGGCCAAATTAGTGAAATAATCAATGTAGCTAGGAAGCACCTTGGGGAAGGAAGGAACTGAATTTCTTGGCAGCTAGTGAATGCACAGACTGTACTCAGGAGCCTTGGAAAACAGCATCACAGGACTCACCCTGGAAGCAAAATGGAGATGATGTCACCTTTGAATACGATCCTTCAGGGACTTTGCCGTGAATAGAGCTCTAACAGGTCCCAATATCAGCAGACTTCTTCGAGTAAGGGATGATCCACTTCTAAGGATGGGTGTGCTTTCCTGGTACCTGGCAAAATGAGAACCCAGGGACGATAAAGACATGCCCTTTAAACTCAGTAAAGGGGGACAGCATGGCTACTTTTCCCCAATGACGACTTTCTATGTATTTCTGTGCACATTAACTTTTTCACCCATACATAGGAAGAGTGAATGAAGCATGCAGAGACTGTAGAGTTTGGAACACACATAAGCACTTCAATATGCGTCCTACTGGGCCGGGCACATTTTCACATATTACAAAGCACTTATGACAACAGCAATAACAAGAGCTATTCACTGAGCACCTACTGCGTCCCAGATGTTATATTCTGTCCATGCGTGGTTCAGGCCAAACTTGCCGCCTTTTATTTTAGAAATGAAATAACAGACGGAAAGGTTAAGTAATTTGCCTGAGGCCATACAGCTTGCATGAAGCCATTCTAGGAGATGGAATGCAGTACAAAATCTCTTGCCTTCGGTCCTGAGATAGTTCTATCAGCTTTGCCGAAGCCTCTTTGATTTTGACTATTAAACGTGCTTTTTGTTTTTAGAAAAAAGATTTTTTTTGTCTTTCATTTTGATTTTCTGTGTGAGAGCCAGTCTTCAGTGTGGATGTGGAGGAAAGATTATAGAACAGTCTGTCTATAAATGTTACCAAGATTTCCCTCCTCTGACATTTATCTATAAATATCTGGTCTAATGCAAACATACTCGATGATTTCCACTTACAGTGTTTTACTACATATTCAATTTTCTCTTCTTGTTTCTTTTGGGCAAAACTGTAAAAGAACATCCACAGCAATCTGTTAACAAGAGCAAAACCTGTGGGTGATGTGAAAAGTTATGTACGTATTCCGTATTAGTGTGACATTTTCCCCTGGAATTTTTTCTCTGCGAGTGATGCAATTTGAAATGAATCCCCCCTAGTGAACACCCTGGGCTGCTCAATAGAGAGTGATAGAAATGATGAAATGTTAAAAAACAAAACCCCAAAGGAAGAGACAAGAGAATTGAACATGTTCAGCTTCAGGATGAGAAGATTTGGGGGAAATAACTCCATCAGTATTTATATGGATGTGATGGGCCAGACCAAAGGCAGCTCTTCTTATTATAAAGGAGGTCAATTGTGAGCTAGACAGTATCCTGTGTGTGTGTGCATGTGTGTGTGTGTGTGTGTGCGATTTTTAACTATTGAAAACGTATTTGATTTTAGACTTAATAGTAACAATAGCTAGCACTAAATACGTTTTGTCATTTAGGTATTGTATTTATAAATAGCACATGTGCATTGCTAATTTACTCTTCACAATACTGCTGTAAGGATGAAGCTAAGATTGTCATTTCACACACTGGGCTGGGCACTGGTACTCTCATGCAAGAGTTGTGTTTTAGGATCACGAGTATTGCAGGTATTTACCGAATGGAAGCTACACGTATTTTGTGTCCATTTACGCTTAGAACAGTTTCCTAAAGGGTGAACGTGACCATCTGAAAACACCAAGAAAATCCCCGTTCAAGAGTATTTTATCTCTAAATAAACCACTGAGTTTCTGAGAAGAAACTTATCCTGTCTTCAGTGTGACATGGCAGGGTTTCTCATGCAATAGGCCATTTGGGTCATCCCAACACACCTTAGTTACAAAGAACACTAAAAGCCTGCCCCATTCACTCATAAGACATTTCTTAGCAATGACATTAACTAAACTGTAATGGCAATGGAAGGTGATTATTGAAGCTGAAGTGCCCAGGGTTTTGTTTATAGAGTCCATTGGTTTTCAGACTTGACACCTTAAGAATCTTCCAGAAAACTAAAAGATATAGGCTTCTGGGTATAAGCCCTAAGAAATTCTGATTCAGTAACTTTGTTAAATAGATGTTATTCAGTTGTAGCAATTAATCACCATTTCAATTAACCACCATGTGGTGATTCCCACATCTGTCTTTATCCATGCACAAGTGAGAATGTGAGTTCTCAAGATTACAGGATTAAACTCAAGGGGGAATATGGGACTTCTTCCTTCCCAGCCCCAAATTCTGGCATTGCTCCTTGTTGCTTCTTAGCATTTGAGTCTTTTTAAAGAAACAAACGTGGAAGAATAATGAATTAGTGGTTTCCTGTATTTCCACGGCAATAGGGAAATTTGGTGTGTGCCCTCTTACCACCCACATTCATTGTGCATTTGTATAGCAGCCCCTTAGATTTTCATCATTGCATCCTTAGTGCAGTCCCAAGACTGATCGCAGACCCAGGTAGATTATGCAAGCAGTGAAATAATTAAGAAGGCTTGCTAAATAAAAGGCTCAATTTTAGTACCACATTACTAGGTGGGCTAGTGATTGTCATGGAGTAAGGAATAGTGTATTCTTCTTCATGGTTTGGGGTGATGTCAGGAGGAAGAAGGGAAGATGAGAGAGACGAACTTGGCTACAGGCCCAACCTGATGTCTCCATAATAGAGGAGCAAAGGGAATCATATTCACTTGACCCAGCATTTTCAGATCTCCAGAGTCATCGAAGACAGCATCAATCCTATGCAGAGGGTATGTACAAGCAAGTGACTGATTCTATGTGTGTAGGTGTAAGTGTGACATGTTTAAAAACGTGACATTGGAGGTAAAGCCTACTTCATTTTAGAAACCAGGAACAGATGCACAACAAAAGGTTAAGTAACTTGCTTAGATTTTGGGAACACTTGGAATTTAACTTGTAGTCTTCTGACATCCCAGCCTGAACTCAGGTTTATAGGTTTGTTTGCTTGTTTGTTTCCTGACAAAATGTATCAGGCCAGGGTAGAAGGAAGAAAGAGCCCATCCAGGAAGGCACAGCCATATGTGGATCTGAAGGCCATCTGTCTGCTCTCAGTCTTGGGAGTCCATATCCTAGCTCCTGTTTTCTGCAATAAACTCTGGGCTAAGTGTCTGTGCATTTGAAGGCTGCCCCATTGGATCCCTCCACACTGGCTACCCCAACTTTGAAGGTTCACCTAACCTGGAACAAGAGACTCAGAGCCTTGTCTGTAACTTACAGTTCAGCCTCACTGCATGGTAAGAAGTCCTGACTGGTGCTTGCTTGTGCCCAGCCTCTGCCAACCTCCTGCTTTTGTGTCCATCAGCGATACTCCTTATCATACACCCTCCATGAGAGCCCATGACCTGAAGAAGATGCATACTAAGGAACCAGAAAAGGCCAAGATTACTGTGTGGCACCACCTGAGGTTAGGAAACTAGCTGGGGACAAGGACTCATCTTGATGCCAGCATGGGTGGGCAATGTCGTCTGTCCACTTGTAATATCGCTCTGTCTCTTAGACATTAAAGGAATGGAGAAAATGAGAAGCTCATTTTTGCTAGTGAAGCAAAAGCTGAATTAAATTATTTATTTCAGAATTCAGGGCTCATTTAAAAAAAGATATTGTATATATTTGTTTTGAAAACACAAGATTCTACGTAGAAAAGCTATGCCCTCTCCTTCTCTGACTCAGTCAGGGAAACACTGAGTCTCAAATTCTGGATTCGTACACGATGTCTTCTTTTGCTTCTGTTCCCCTTGGTGCTACAGTAGTAGCTCACTGCTTCCCACAACCCAGCATCCTCCTCCTGTGGGCTGCTGTGGCTTAATCTCTTCATGGTTACCCTTGTTATTATCACTCCAGTTTATCCGTGGTGAGCCCAGCATGTTACAGCTTGCTGAAAGGTGGGTCTGTTAGGAAATACTAGTTATAGCAGTAGGGGAGAGCAATGACACACACAGCTCTCCAGCTTAGCATTTAACTGATGGGTGTTTCGACAAGAAAATACTGTGACTGGATTCACACGTTCAGCAGCATCAACTTGCTCTGTGTGAGTGTCTCTAATGCAGCCTTCTGAATTACCCAGTACGTGCTGGGATCTGTATCACACAACAGGGAGACATGGAATATATTATCTATGCAGTCTCAGGGGTCTTGCTCTGCTAGGAATTCAGGCCAATAGGATAGGAAGATTTGTTTAAACATTTGCTTGAAAAACTACTACTGGCAGATGAGAAGTCTTGGTGGATAAAGCTGCCCATCACTAAGCCTTACAACTTGCATTTAATCCCAGAACCAACATGGGAGAAGGAGAGAACCGATTTCTGTAGGTTGCTTTCTAGACTGTACATATATACAAGGATGTGTATATACGCATGCACACAGTAAATGAATAAATGGTGTGGGAGTTCCATCTGTTTATGTGTTGCTTTCATTGGTTAATGAATAAAGAGACTTCCTTGGCCTAGTTGATAGGGCGGAACTTAGGTGGGCCAGGAAAATTAAACAGAATGCTGGGAGAAAGGGGGCAGAGTCAGAGAGGAACACCATAAAGCTGCCAGAGACAGACATGCTAAATCTTTCCCAGTAAGCCACTGCCACGTGGCAATATACAGATTATTAGAAATGGGTTAAATTAATATGTAAGAACTAGACAATAAGAAACTAGAGCTAATAGGCCAACCAGTAATTTAATTAATACAGTTTCTGTATGGTTATTTCGGGGCTAAGCTAGGGACAAATAAGCAGGCCCTCTTCTTGCAACAAATAAATGTTTAAAAAACTTAAAAATTACTAAGTAGTTGTCTTAGGGTTTCTATTGCTGTGAAGAGACACCACGACTATGGCATCTCTTGTAAAGGAAAATATTTAAATGGGTGGTTTACAGTTTAGTCCATTTTCATCATGGTGGGACATGGTGAAATACAGGGAGACATGGTGCTGGAAAAGGAGCTGAGAATTAATTCTACATCTTTGATCTGAAAGTAACAGGAAGTGAACTGAAACACTGGGTATGGCTTGGGCATGTATGAGACCTCCAAGCCCACTCCCACACTGGCACACTTCCTCCTACAAGACTACACCTACTCCAGCAAAGTCACACCTCCCAATAGTGCCACTCCCTATGAGATTATAGGGAACAATTACATCCAAATTACCACAGTAGTTATCTGTGTTAGCTTGTACGAACAGTATCTGGAGGCAAATAATGTGGTTTCTCGATTTAAGGAGCTTGGTGCTCTTAAGTATGGAAGACAGTCGCTTTAGTAGAAGAACTTACAAGACTTACCCAGCCCTGTTTCACTGTTCTAGCTCATCATGCCCTTGTATTAATAAATATGTGCATGAGGAGAGATTCCTCACTATATGGAAACCATCTTTCAGATATTTCTAGTATTGGATTCTGAGATTTTGCCCATTTCTCCCAGTTTAACCACATGAACTTGCATTTTAGGAATTGTGTTAGTTGCTTTTATATTGCTGTGATCAAACATCATGACTAAGGCAACTTATAGAAGAAGATTTTATTTGAGTTTATGCTTCCAGAGGCTTAGAGTTCATGAAGACAGAATGAAGATATGTTAGCAGGAACAGGAAACTGAGCGTTCACATCTTAAATCACAAGCAGTTAGAACAAACTGGAAGTAGGGCAAGGCCTTGAGTTCTCAAACTGACCCCTGTGACATTCTTCCTCCAGCAAGGCCACACCTCTGAAACTCCCTAAATAGTGCCAGCAGCTGGGGACCAAGTTAAAATTCCTAAGATTGTGGGTGATATCTCGTTCAAATAACTCCAGGGATAGAAGATTTAAAAT
>NC_022009.1:34057065-34086736 GCF_000317375.1 Microtus ochrogaster | reverse complement strand
CATATATATATATATATATATATATATATATATGTATGTATGTATATATTCCAAAGCATTGCTATTCAGTAAGAGCCATCTCCACTTACCCCCACAGTATGGTCCCAAGGTAGAGAGAATTTATTTTGCTTTTGTTGTTATTGTTATGTAGGGTCATAGGACAAATAAAATTTGAATGTAATATAATAACTGACTTATTTCCTCTTTCTCATATCACCTTGATTGCCAAAAATAATAAAAATTCACCTACAAAATCATTTTTAAATCAGTTTTTCACTTCTGTCTTGATTTTCTTCAGTATAACCTTGATGGAATATCCTCTCTGTTGGAATAGAAGTATCTATTCTGCGCTATTGTACATTGAAAGTACAATAATTTTCTTTTTGATTTTTACAGGGGTTCGCAGTTATGAGATTGCTTTGAATCTTAGAAGAGAGCTTAGCTTCTGGACAGTTTGGGGCCATTAAGACTATTGGGATTCTTGAAGTTAGACTAATACACTTTACAGTATAATTTGACCACAGTTAGACTAATACACTTTACAGTATAATTTGACCACAGTCCTATGGGTCACAGCAATGGAAGTTGATGTTTTGAATCTTAACTATCCTTCAAAGATTTTGTCTAACACATTTGCTTCCAAGCTTTTGGTACTAATTTGAAGGGGGTGAAGCCCTTAGGAGGTGCAGCCTGACTGGCTGAAGTAGGCCTTTAGGGGAAGGCCCCTGAAGGTTTTACTCACCTCTCATTAGGGCTGAAACTCTGCTTCCTGATCTTTACATGGGAACAGGTCAGCACCTGAGGCTCCAATGGCCAGAAATTAACCCCTCCCATAAGGCATTCCATGCTGTTATGGACTGAAAGTTCTGAAACCATAAGACAAATAAATTCTTCCCTTGAGTTGCTTCTGTCAGGGATTTTGACACAATGAATAAAGTAATGAACATGAAGAAATACAAAGAGGCTGTTGCTGATAGTGCAGAGAGTTTATATTCTTGGTGAGGTGTTCACACATGTGTGCCAGAACCTCCGCACAGTGCAGTAGTAACCTCGGATTTTGAGATGAAGTGCAATGACTATGGGCTAAAAACTTTGCCAACCTACCCCTACCAGGATCAGACACAAAACTCTAACGACACTGTCTGAAACTGGCAAGTTTAAAGTCACCTTACATGTGAGGCCATATTCTTTAGGGCAACTGATAGAATCACTTTTATAGTAGTTATCTCATTCAGTTTAGAATACTTAAAAACGGAGAACCATAGTTAAATAGGCCTCCATTTGTTCTCATGACTCTGAGAGTGTTAGGGCTAGGATTATTTTAGATTGCTTGCATGTAGATAGGACAGAGAATCAAAGCTTGGGAATTTGGTCTACTGTTAGTCAGTAGATCATTGGGTGTTTTCAAAGATGACTTAGCTGATCTTTGAGAAGGACTCATCGGAGTCAAGTAGTAGCGAAACTGATTTTAGTTCTTTTGGGGACTCGTTCACTTCCTTTCCTTAAATACGTGGACTCTATGTGCTTCTTCCAGTTGCATTTTGAAGGGATAGAAATTGCAAGTAGTGAAGAGTCTTGAAGGGCTAGAGAGATGGAGAAACAACCAACACAATTGGCCTCTGTTATGACACCACTTAAAATCAGGATAATAATATCTGAGCATAAAATGATATCATATAATCTCTCTCAGATATACATAAACACAAATACATACACACACACTAAGAGAGAGTAATCCAAGAGCCTCACGCACATAAGCTACGGCCCAAGCTAATGGCACATATTGCTGAAGTTCAATCTAGGGCCTTTTTCTCCCCTTTCTGTTTTGATGAAATGAAACACACACTTCTATTTTATTTCCTGGGATAGTTTGCAAGTGATTGATATAAAATTTACCATAACTCTGCCAAGCAACATTGTATGAATACTTTCAGAAGCATCTTTGAATGTCCTATACTTTCCAGCTACAGAAGTAATGCAAGGTTGGAGACACTTTCATCCTTTTTAGTTAAGTGACCAGTACTGACAGTCAAGTGCTGAGTTGTCTTGAGATGCAGGTATTATCTGCTCCAGTGTCAACTTCGACACATCAACATTGGCTTCATCTCAGTTATTTTGATTTATTGCCAGAATTACCTGTTCTGAGTTCAATGTCAGAATAATGCTTGGAATGATGAATTATAATATGGACTTCATTTTCTTGAAATGCCACATGTTCTAATGTCCCAATTTTTCTGGGCAGACATTAGCATAATGCTTAATTTTATGTGTCAACCTTGTTAGGTTTTAGTATCCAGTTAATCAGTTTAACACTAATTTGGGAGTTGCTGTGAATGTAGCTGGGAGATGTGGTTACTTTTCAGGAAGGACTTTATCTTTGATGATCTGGATGGACCTCACCAAATCAATTGGTAGTACTTAAAAGCAAGGCTGAATTTCCACTGGGGAAGAAGAAATTATCTTTCTAGGAAGGACTTCTAAGAGGCACTATGAGCTGCTGGTTGAGTTTCTGTCTGCTGGCCTTCCCTAGGATTACAGCCTTGCTAGTTCCTATGATGACCATGCAAGTATATTTAAATACATGAAGATTTGGGACTGGAGAGATGGCAATGAAGAATAGTTGTTGCCCTTGTAGAGGACTGAGGTTCAGTTTCTAGTCCTTGTGTGGTGTTTCACAACCATGTTTATCTCCAGTTCCAAGGCATCCAATGACCTCTTCTGCTCTCCATTCAGGTAAAATAAAACCTCACATACATAAAATAAATCTAAGAAATATATTTAAAATACAGAGAGATGTTATTTGCATGTATTATATATAGCTTTTTTTATTTTGTGGTAGCATTATGAATGAAACAGAATTTGGTGCTAAGAGTAGTTCTAGAGAAAGACTCAAGGAGTTGAATCTTAAGTCTGACTTATGTGATGGTCTTTACATGCTTTTTCCATGTAAAGAAGGCAGTGGCAGTTATGAAAGCATATCACATGCTGTCATTAGATACTCCCAATAAATGTGTATAAAATCAAAGTTCTATGACACCATATATTTGATGTTTTAACCACACTGCAGCATAGCATGAGAAGACTGGTTTTACTGTGTTTGAGAAACTGAGGAAAGCAAGGATGAGCTCAGTGCTTATATTTCCAGCTGTTTAGTGACCTAACATCTGTTTAAATGACCTAACACCAGGCTGCTATTACAAAGTACCAGAAGAAAGTACTGATAATAGAACAGAGATCTATTTCTATCAGAAGTTAAGGTGTCTGCAGAAGTTGTATCTGGTGAGGACTCACTTCATGATTCATACGTGGTCACATTTTCCAGGCTTTTCTTAGGGTGCAGGAGACAAGAAAGCTCTCTGGACCATTTCCAAATAAGGGCACTAGTCTCATTTCATTCCCAGCACCATTGTCTTTGTGGATTAGCTTCCCAATCAAGGCAACTTATAGAAGAGGACTAGAGAGTCCGTGATAGGAAGATGAATGCATGCAGGCAGGAGCTGGCTCAGTAGCTGAGTACTCATATCTACACACCAGAAGCAGGAAGAGCACTGGGGAGGACAGGAGACATTTGAAACCTCGAAGCCTACCTCCAGAGACTCATCTCCCCACACATTGCCACACCTCCTATTCCTTCCCGAACAGTTACACCAAGTATTCAGATCTATGAATCCGTGGAGACAACTTTTACCAGAACTTTCATTAGGATGTGCAGAAATCCAAATGAACCTGAGGATTCTGAGTTGCTATAGTCTGCCAAATCTTCTTTGCCACTGGAAATAGTCCTACTCTGACTGTCTGAAGAGGTAACTGGTCTTTGAACAATTAGTAAAGATTTTTCTTCAATGTAGTTTCCCATCAAACAACCATTAGTTCTCCTCCAGAACAGACAACCCACTCATCTTCGCTTCTAAACTTCTAAATAGACCCAAGTTCTGGAAGATCAGATAAATAGTGTGAGCCACGAAGATGTACACTACATACCAAAGAACTGTGTGTTTTCCAGTTACATAGACAACAAAAAAGTCCCTTTGTGAAACTAAAGATTAGGGCAACGGGACAGAAAGATTTGAACAGATACGTTCAAATCTGTTGACACTGTCTCACTAAACAAAATGTCTGGATTATTTGGGCTTAAGAATTTGAATAGGATCCTGGCAATTTATGATGGTTGAAACATGGCTTCATACACTGAATGCAGTTGAAATTCCAGGGCCACTTTGACACATTAAAGAATGCTTACATCCTTTGCTGTTGTTTTTAAAAAATATTTTTATTGATTATTTGAGAATTTTGCATCATGAATCCCAGTCATGCTCACTTCCCAGTCCTCCCAGTTCTACCCCACACCCTTATGACCTCTCCAAAATAATAATAATAAAAAATATCCAAATTGCATTGCGCATTTATTCACTGGAACATGGTCAAACTTCCTATGACTGCCCTCTTAAAGAAAACTAAGTCCTTCCCCACCGGCATCTCAGCCAGAAACCATCATTTGTGGAGAGCTACCCTTCAGTATCCTTCTCACAGTTTTTAAGAGTTCTCTATGATGGACTTCTGTCTAGGCTGGTACTTTTGGAGCAGTGGGGCTAGGAATTGCCACAGAAGCCTTCTATGTCCCTCTTTCTCAGCTGTGAGTCTGAAGTCATGGATATCAGTGCAAAGTACCTTGCTTGCCCTTTACAGTGGCGGAGCACAGATCAAGGATTTCCAAATGGTTTCTGGTGAGAGCACAGACTGTGGACATCCACATGTAGCTGCATCAGCAGCCACAGACCTCAGCATAGTTTCTGATGACCACACAGCTGCAGGCACCACTACAGCCCTGTGCCACAGCATAGGCCCCCAACACCATCTATACCTCGGTGGCAGCATGGGCCAAAGACGTCAACATGGTTTTAGGAAGCCGCGCAGAGCATGAACATGGGGACACAGACATCAACACAGGCCCCAGCTGTAGTAGGACCATGGACTCCGACATGGACATAGACATCAAGATGGCCTCAGATGGCTGCACAGGCCACTTGAATCAGCATGGCTTCTGGTGGCGGTGTGGTAAGTTTAGAGTGACTGAGCAGATTTATCAAACAAGATCAGCTTCTCCACAGGCGAATACAGAAAGGTCCTAAGTTTCACTAGGACTTTGAGAAACAAACTTTTAAGGGTAGCCTTAGTATCCTTTGAAAGAGCTCTGTGGTCACTCCTCTCTGTAGGTCAGAAATTACGACGAGAACTGCAACTACCAAAGAGATAATCAGAACACTAAATTATTGGTAGTACTCATCGTACGACTTTGTGAGCCTGACAAAATTTCAGCCTCCAGGGCTGTAATCGATAGTGCTAAGGGATGTTCTGAGGAGTTTAGCAGCCTTTTGCTAATCAGAAACAACTATCTCAGTTACCATAGAAACTCCCTTCCTTTCCTATTGATTCAGAGGCATGAGGAACCAAAGTGGCCACACGGAAGTCTTGACTTCTAGTAATTGCTATTCCTCATTAGAAATGAAGACCTTTAGAACAACAGAGAATAAGGTCATAAGAACAAGGACAGGAAGCAAAACTCTTTTCTTTTATTAGTGAATTATTTGGAGTAATAGTAATTGTTCATTTTGCCGCTGTATCCTAGATCCCGAAAAAGAACTATATGTTAACTACTGATTTTGAACATATATCCTGCTGAATGTTATTGGTCTGGTCCTGCTTAAAACTAAAAAGTAAGACTGTCTATCTGGCATTGTGTTAAGTCTTCAAATAGCCCTTCACTGTTTGGCCACTCTAACTACTGTTTCAGAATGATGGGGAACACACTGTTATGAATTTCATGATGCCAGGACCATTGCCATACTTACTTAGTCTCGTATTAGTCTATGACCAAATCAAAGCTTTATGCAAGGTTACTATGGGAGTAAAGGATTTTGCCCATTTAGGCATGTTAGTCTGTCTCTGCTTCCCTAGAACATCCCTCTTAGATGCTTCTTCTAATTCAGCAAAATCAATTGTCAATTGATCATAGGGAACTCTCCGTGAGGTTAGAGACATAACTTTATGGAGAAAAAGTTGACAGCAGTAGAGACCATGATAATTATGGCAACCTCTTTATATTCAATATAATATATAGCACTACTATGTCTATGAGGAACACTGTCCATAAACAACTGGGATTCAATATGTCTGGTAAGAGCAAGTTTGTGAGGCATGTTTCAGGTAATAGGGACATGGATTAGTCTACGGTGAAATGTCCAGTCTCTTCTAACACTAGGAACAAGCTAAATGCTGCTCATCAAGAGAGAAATAATTATTTTAAAGCAAAGAGTAGTGGGGCTTTCCCCAATCCTAAGGGTTTGTACAGGTCCATCAGTGTGTTGTTATTGGTGTTATAGACCAAAGGAATAGCATGTCTTCTGGAAGGAAGAACAATCAAGTCCTTTACAGATGGTATAATTTAGGGGTTAATAACTGATGTATGCCTGACATATTGCTGGTATTGTCAGCTGAGTCTTTTGATGATATTTACTGATGAGTTTTTAATTAAAAAAATGTGTGTATGAGTGTTTTGCCTGCATGTCTGCTCATGTACCACTTGAATGCCGTGTTCCCTAGGAGGCCAGAAAGGGATGTCAGATCCCCTGACACTGAACTACAGATGGTTGTGAACCACCGAGCGAATGCTTAGAATTGTGCCTGGGTACTCCGGTAAAGCAGCCTGTGCCCTTACCTGATGCACCATCTCGCAGTCTCCGATGAGTACTTAAAAACCAACCAAAGCAAAGGAAAAGAACAAAACAAAAACAGTGTTTACCAGGTCAACAGATGAATGTAAAAGAAATAATGACTTACTCAAGCAGTGAGTCCACATTGGGATAACATCTGTAATTGGAGGCACCATCTGGTTAACAGTAACACCCTGCCATTCTTTGAGATGCACCTGTCTTTTGTGCAGGCTAAATTGGAGACTTGGTGGGGGTGTGTGATGGGAACCACCACCCCCCTGCATCGTCTTTCAAGTCCTTGCTGTTGCAACCTCTACAAGCCTTCTAGGAAAGCAGCAGCACGTTTGGTTCAGTATTGGCCCAGGCAGGAACCGCTTTTGGAAGTCTCCACCTGAGCTTTGCTATCATAGCTACTTTACTGCGCAGATCATGGAATTGGTATGCGGATTCGGCTAACTGTGGCATGCATTCACCGCAACTGTGCCTCGTAAGCGAGACAACAACCACAGGAGGGGTTCAGAAATCCATAGTACCTGCTGAGTTATGAATCTGGGCTGAAACTCCATTGATCATCTGACTTCTAGAAGCCCCCATTGGGCCTCCTATAGTAACATTTTGAGTTTTCTGAAATTCTTGTCTGTCAGGAGATAGAGTATAACAATATTCATAAAGTGTATTTTCCTTTCATAAAGGAATAATCATCTAGGTATAAGATCATGGGTCCCTTTGGAGAAACTGGGAGGAAGATTAATGGATAAACCTTGAAAAAGTAGCAGAAACCTCTTGAGGACTTGTCTTTTTCTTCATTCAAGGGGTTCAGGATCTGTAAACTTGACTGAGTCAGAGGATTAACTAAAAAGCAATGACTCTATCTTAGCTTGCTAAAGCTGCCTTAACAGAACAACACAAAGGGATGGCTTAAACAATACACACTAGAAGCCGAAAATCAATATGTGGACTGGTTTGACTTCTTCTGAGGTATCTATCCTTGATTTCTGGATGGCTAGTGTGTTAGTCAGCTTTTCTTTGCTGTGTTAAAATATGATAGAAAAACGACAAAGAACCAAAGAAAGACATTTTGGTTTACATTCCAGAGATAACAGTCTCTGGTAATTTGATTCCTTTGTGTCTGTGCCTGGGGTGAGGCAAACATCATATTAGAAATGTCTAGAGGAGGATGCTGGTTACTACCTGAATAAGAGAGGTGGGCAGAGTAGTTTTTAAGTGAGCTCCACAAAGAACCACTTCTTATACTAACTAGTCCCCACCTCCTAAGTTTGCACTACCCCGCCCCCAAGCTCATTACATTGTGGGTCAACCCACTGGTGTTCTCAAAGCCCTCTGTGATGCAAACATCTCCATTAAACCCTACCTGAGCACTGCAGCACTGGAAACGATTAAAAACAACAACAACAACAACAACAAAAACCCAACCTGTTTTTATTTTATATACCAATCCCAGTTCTTTCTCCTCCCTTCCTTCCATTCCCCCCACCTTCCCTTCACCCCCCTCATCCACTTCTCAGAGAGGGTGACATCTCCCATGGGGAGTCCACAAAGTCTGACACATCACTTGAAGCAGGATCAAGACCCTCCCCTCTGTATCTAGGCTAAGCAAGGTGTCCCTCCATAGGGAACCGACTCCAAAAAGTCAGCTTATGCACTAGGGATAAGTGGCCCCACCAACTTACCATACCACATTCAGAGGACCTAGTTTGGTCTTATGGCAGGTTCTCCAATTGTCAGTCTGGAATCAGTGAGCTCCCACAAGCTTGGGTCAGCTGTTTCTGTGGTCTTGACCCCTTTGCTCATATTATCGCTCCTCCTTCTCTTCAAATGGTCTCTGGGAGCTCAGCCCAGTGCTTAGCTCCACAGCTGTTACCTGGTATTGCTGGATGAAGGTTTTATGATGATAATTAAGGTAGTCATCAATGTGATTACAGGGCAAGGGCAGTTAAGGCGTCCTCTCCAGCATTGCTCAGATTCTTAGCTGGGGTCATCCTTGTGGATTCCTGGGAATTCCTTTAGTGCCAGGTTCCTTGCTAACCTCATAATGAATCTCTCTATCAGGATATCTCTTTCCTTGCTCTCCCTCTCTGACCTCCCAACTCAATCTTCCTGATCCCTCATATTCTTCTCTCTCCTCCACACTCCCCTTGCACCCTCCCGCTTCCCCCCAGTTCTCAATTTACTCAGGAGATCTTATCTATTTCTCCTTCAGTTCATGTATTCTCTCTTAGGGTCCTCCTTGGGAAACAAGTTTTTAATATCAGCATTGGGAATAAATTTCAAACCCAAGCCTAAATCATCTATCTTCAGACTGTGTCCTCACGTGGCCCTTTCTATGTACTCATTCATCCCTGGTATCTCTCTTCTTGTAAGTAGAATAGTCATATTGGTTTAGAGCCTCAGTCTTTTTTTGTTTTTGTTTTTCTTAAGACAAAAGTACTGTTTAGCCCTGGCTGTCCTAGAATTTGCTCTGTAAATCAGACTGGCTTTGAACTCATGAGTGCTGGCATTAAAGGTGTGCACCACTACCACCAGGTAGAGGACCTCAGTCTTCAGAGCTCAGGCAAGGCACTATAATGCCTTCTTTTGATAATTCAGATTTTTATTCATTTGTTTACTTTATCTAGAACTTTTCCACTTACACAGACCAAGAAAGAATTTGGAAAATTTTCCATCCATTCCTTTTCTAGGAACACCACACTTGATTAGCCAATACCACACATCTCACTGAAACAAACATTGCCATATCCCGTGAATAAGACAATGGAAAACTCGATGGCCCAATTCAGGCAATGCTATGGGTGACCCAGACCCCTTAGGAATGAAGTTTTGGCTCATTCTATGTCTTAATTGCTTTTCTACTGCTGTTATTAAATGCCCCAACAATAGCTACTTAAGGGAGAAAAGGTTGTGTGTGACTCACACTTGCAGGACACAATCAGTTCTATCATGGCGGAGAAGCCATGGCAATAGGGGCTTTAGGGAACCAAAACCATTGTGTCCATAGGCAGAAAGCAGAGAGTAATGAATACTTGTGCTCAGTCATGTTATTATCTTTATACAGTATAGCATTCCAGACCAGGGAGTGGTGGTGCCCATGGTGGGTCAAATAACCTGACCAAGATAACTCACCACAGGCATGCTCAGAGGCCTGTGCTTTCAACAATTACACCTCTTATCAAGTTGACAGTTGAGACTGATCATTGCCTTCTACCTGGCAGGGAAAACTGTGACGATCTGAAGTGATTGCTGTGGGCAAGGGAAATTTGGGATGGACCATGGAACAAGTTACTTATAACTGTCAGTAATGATAATCAGCCAGCTTCAGAGACAAAGGTTATAAGGATATTCCTTATTTTTATTCCTATTCCAATATTCCTTGTTTTTTATGAATGCTTCTGTGTGGATATGTGTATGTGCATATGACAATAGTTTTGTCCCCTTACCATCTAATATAAGATGCATTAATAACAGTGAAAAATATTCACAGTGTTTACATTATAAGACATCATATCAGAGAGTACATCACCAGCAGCTAAAGAGTTTGCATCCTCTTCTGGAGACTTGGTTTGTTTGGGTTTGTATTTTGAATAGTGATGCCCTTCTGGCTGGAAACAGTACTTTACTTTCACTATCAGAGTGTAAAAAGTAAGGAGCTATGTATTGGTGCCAACTTGATAAGGGGTTATTGTATGTTTACTAGGCTAGATTACTGATCGTAGTTTTACTCAGGCACCAATTTAGGGGTTGGGGCAAAATTATTTTCAGGATGGCATTAACATTTACATTCAGGGATGGCTATAGCCACCACACTCTCAGGAAATAGAGACAGGAAGATCACTGTGAGTTCTAGGCCAAGCTAGGATTACATAGTTACCTGAGAAAGGGTTACCTTTCTCGAAATAACTAGAAGAAGCAAACAAGTAGAAAAAAGCAAGAGCATTTATTCTCAGTTGGTTTTAAAGGGTATTATTTCTTTTTTTTTCTTTTTTTATGGTTTTTTTTTTTGAGACAGTGTTTCTTTGTGTAACAGCCATGGCTATCCTGGAACTAGTTCTGTAGATGGATCTGGTCCTAAACTTACAGAGATCTGACTGCCTCTGCCTCTTGAGTGCTGGGATTAAAGGTGTGTATCACCACTGACTGGCAGGATGTTATTTCTTTTTAATTTTTTATTGATTTTATTGAGTTATACATTTTTTCTCTGTTCCTTTCCCTGCCTCTCCTCTCCCCTTCAACCCTCTCCCATGGTCCCCATGCTTCCAATGTACTCAGGAGATTTTGTCTTTTTCTACTTCCCATGTAGATTAGATCCATATATGTCTCTCTTAGGGTCCTCATTGTTGTCTAGGTTCCCTGGGATTGTGATTTTGTAGGCTGGTTTTCTTTACTTTATGTTTAAAAACCATTTATGAGTGAGAACATATAATAATTGTCTTTTTGGGTATAGGTAAACTTACTCAATATGATGTTTTCTAGCTCCATCTATTTGCCTGCAAATTTCAAGATGTCATTTTTTTTTCTGCTCTGTAGTACTTCATTGTGTAAATGTACCACATTTTCTTTATCCATTCTTCAGTCAAGGGGCATTTAGTTTTTTTCCAGGTTCTGGCTATGACGAACAAGGCTGCTATGAACACTGTTGGGCACAATCCTTGTGATATGATTGAGCATATACTTGATCATTTAGTTGAAGGGTCTCAAATGTAAAATTCAGCTTTAATAATACTACAGCTCTGTAGCAAAATTAACTTTGCTTACAGCTGGCTGATTATTATTACTGATTGTTACAAGCAATAAGTACCTTAGAAGGTCACATGCCATGGTTAGTCTCAACTCTCAACTTGATGAAAGGTGCAGCTATCACAAAGGCAGGCCTCTGAGCATGCCTTGGAAATTCCAGATTTGCCAACTCCTTCATAAGATTAGCTAGTTCCTTGAAAAAGCATTATATATAGTATGTATTAAAATTTCATATTTTCTATATACACATGGTACATATATTTGTATATGTGCTTGCTCTAATGACTCATAGAACCTGGGGAAATCCTAATCCTTATTATTCTAGTTCATTCTAAGGAATGCAATTAGCTGGTCTAATACAGTGCCCAAGGTGAGGTGTGGCAGAGTCCTAAGCACGGGATTGTTCTCCAGGTGTCCCTGTCTGTTCTGAAACTGAAAGCTCCCTATACCACCTGTTTAAGAGATTTTAATAACACGACTTCCACTCCCACTCCCCTTCCCAAGGCCAGGGGCTGGTACCAAGTCCAAGTGGCACTCGGTCTTTCTGGTTATCAACTCCCATTCTGAAACTATCTGGAAGCTCCACCCTGAGTCACCTCATTGGAGTAGACTCCAGTGTTCTCTCAAGAGGGTCATTATGAAGAACCAAAGACATACTGATTGCCCAGGGAATTCCAAGGGTCTCAAGAGCCTCTATGCCAGGAGCAGGAGGCCAAACCATATATGCAAATATCTATCGCTCTGAAGTAACACTGCAGTGGTTTTTGCTTCTAGCCTTACGTACCCCCTTGAACTCCTCGGCTTTTGATTTGTTCCTGTGTCAGAATCTCTAGCTTCTCCCTGGTTGTTAGTGACAGGGTCCTCTCTCCACCAATATCCTCCCAAAGAAA
Organism: Microtus ochrogaster; assembly: GCF_000317375.1. NCBI lineage: Eukaryota > Metazoa > Chordata > Mammalia > Rodentia > Cricetidae > Microtus > Microtus ochrogaster. Next base: position 34,074,384 of record NC_022009.1, on the reverse strand, counting down.
TCCTTTGATTAAGGCAGCTGGGATTGTCTTTTATTGCTTGCCATTAGGACCCAGCTGACATGAATGTGAAGAACTCCATTGAGTCACCAGCAGATTGGGACCCAGAGTGCTGTTTGCGTATGTCATTATGTGGAGTGAGTTTGCCATGTTTCATGTGGGTGTAAAATTCCAATTTACTCCTCTAATAAACCCTTCAACAATGGACCTGCTCCCAATTTAGCTGTGGATTATTATAGCTAAACGTTGTTTGCTACAAAAAGACCTTGTTTTGACCCCACAAGAAAACAACATTGAAATCAACTGTAGGCAAGCAAAATGTGCCCTAAAGTCAGGAAAAATTCACTGTGTTTGTGTTTCAGGGCTGGCTCTGTTCATATTGCTGTCTTTCTGCAAGATAGAAATATCTCATGTACGTTTGAGTACCATTCAGTGTTATCAGGCAAATATTACTCTAAATGGGCACATTCTGTGTGACAAATTCTCTGCTTCTTGTGTGTGTTTAGTGTTGATGATGTTGAGGTCACAATAGGACACTTGATTAATGAGCTGTTTTATTGGGATGCAAATAACGCCCAGTGTTATAAGATCCATATGTTGTACATTACAGGGGCATAGAGCTTACTCTGCCACAGGCTGAAAAATTTAAAGCATCTCTCTTGAAAAATCATACATCATGCTGAACAAAAAGGACATGACTATTTCTGCTATTTAAGGAGTGGGTAATTTTCATGCCAAATTTGTTTAGTTTTAATCTTAACTGATGCGTGTACGTATGAATTCATCAAAAGAGACTTTATGATTTTTGTGCCTCTCAGTCTGCTCAGACTAGTTGAAAGGAGCCCAACAGTTGGTTCTGATAACACACAGTAGCAATGACTATAGCCTGCCTGGTTGAGGATGAAAGAGCTGAAAATTGGAAATAAAGTGTAATAATAATAAAAATAGTAATGGGAGATGAGAGACTGATTGTCCGTGTGTTATCAGGCCGTGGGTATGAGAACAACATGACAGCAATCAGTCTATTGGATGAGCGTTTCAGAAAAGCAAAACTCAGGGTTCAGAGACAAACAGGCAGTGGACATGACTCCTAATGACCGGGGATTGTTTTGACCAGTGTGACTTTCACATCTGATGTAACTATTAGTGAGTTGGAACCAGGCTGATCACTGCCCTCAGCCTGTCTCTGATTGCTCTGTGCCTCACTGGGCACTCCCATTTTTGTTATCTCGTTTTATTGTCTTCATTGTTTACTATATTCGATTTCAGAGAATAGGATCCTCAATGAACCTTTTTTATTAAATAGCTGCAAACACAGATCAGTGTTTGGAACATGTGAAGAACTCAGTAAATCGGGCCTGAGAAGAAGACTCAGAGGATTCGTGTCTACTGCAGAAGTATGAGGACCTGAAATTGGATCCTTAGCACCTTGGTAAAAGCCAGGTGTGCTTATGTTGCAAATGTAACCCCCCCCCTCCCAAACTGTGCAAGCTGGTGACATGGTGGTGGGGTTTGCTAGTTGACAGCCTAGCTTCAGGGTCAGAGAAAGACTTTGTCTCAAGGGAATAGGTACAGAAAGATGTAATACTAAATACATAGAGAATGAAACAGAAAGATACCCAGTGTCCTTCTTTGCCCTCTGGCCATGTGTATGAACATCTGCACGCACACATCTGCATACAAGACATGTACATGCTCAAGCACAAGCATACACAAGAAAACAGCAAAAGAATTCATTAAATATATATTTAAATTTGAATTTAAAAAGTGGAATGGTAGCAGTCTTCTCAATCCGTGATGGGCACAGAAATTGTCTCTTCAACTTGACAGAGAAGAGCTGAACACAGAGAAAAGAGTATCTCGCATTATTTTGTATTATTTATACTACTTATAACAGTAATGATGATAATGATATAATAATTGTCACAAGATAAATCTAACCAACACTCCTAGTAAGGAATTTGCATTGGCTATGCTAGTCAGGAGCTTCTCTTAATATGTTTTTACAGTAAAACTTCATGAACTTGGCTCAAGAACTAATTATACCAATTATTTAAGGGAGATACCCTATGTGGCTGGGAAAAAAAAAACAGTTTTCTGAAGCTGTAGTGTATTAAACAAAAACCCCTGTGCCAGGTATGGGATACCTCTTTAAGAGTTGTTGTTCATTGAGGTCCCAGAGCCTGCAAAACAAAACAAAACATGTACTTGTAATTTCTTTCAATTGCCCACCAGAACCAGATGGTAAACCCTATTGGTGAAAATACCATTAGCCTTGGTTGTCTGTTATAGAGAAATCAAGTTGGACCTGAGCTGGAGCTTCTGTTAGCCACCAGCTAGCTTTCATGGAGCTGAAAGGTGCTGCACAGGCTGCTGGGCAAAGAAGGCTGGTTTCATCCAGCTGTTGGCCCTGTAATAACACCATGGTGGCCAGGCAAGATGTGCCCACTTTCACAATAATGGAACAACTGTTGCAGGGGTAGCCAGCCACTCTCTGATTGAAGGTCCACTCAATAGGAGAGAATCCATACCTGCTACTGTGGACATACTCAAAAGCCCATGCAGAGAAAGTCATAGGATCTAGAGGGAATTATATACATATCTATATAGTGGCTCAACATATATACATATACATATGTGTATATATATATACACAAACACACATACACACATAGATAGGTACCAGGCTCAGCCTTGTGTATTATCACTCTAAATAATACACAGCTACAGCAATCATGAATTGTCAACAACTACGGATTACTCCTGTATAAAAATGGTCCCATCAAAAGTCAGGCAAAGATAGAGGATGTTCTTGGGCCCCTATCCTCCAATACTTAAATATTTCCTATGGGAAGACTCAGGGAAAGGAGAAGTCATGGCCTTTTGTTGAGTGCCCACAGGCAACCCCACCAGGTTCCCATAGATGATCCCACTCCAAAGTCTTAGAGACAGTCCTGGTTAAACTATGAATCTGGGAAAAAGACAAGTTGGGGATCAATAGGGTAGGAGGGAGATAGGAGAGTTTGGGAGGGAAAGGTAACCAGAGAACACTACATGCATGCATGAAATTGTCAAATAGCTACAAATAAAAATATATTCAAATGTGAATAAAAAATTGTTTGTTACAGAAATAAGAATATGTTGCTTTGCATAAAAATTCTGACTTCATCAAGAATTAGGATCCTATGGCACTGACTCAACATAAAAGCTCTCCATGCAACAATTTATGCTGACCTGAGTCTGAATGCCCTTTGGGACCCCAGGGTGCCTACTGGTCCTCACTAGAATATCCATCTTATCTGAGTGTTAGAAAAACATTTTTCTTTTCTCAGAAATCTCCAACTTGGTAGACTCTCACATGCTCCCCCATTACTTGACAGAATTTTATTGTACATCTTTAATAAAATTGTTGTTTAGGGCAAATACATGTCACAGCTATTTTATTTATAAAGCCCAGCAGATATAGGCTTTGCTATTTTGCTGTTGTTGTTCAATCTAAAGGCGTTTATTAGATATTCCTAAGACAAAAAGTTGCCAGTTGCTGGCAATACAGGAATAAAGAGAACACAATATCTGACTTCGAGGAACCCTTAAGCAGCTGAGGCAAGCACATACAGAGACAATTATTTTGCTTAAAAGAAATAAATGGATCTCAAGTCAGTTTTGCCCGGAAGCATTCATATCTATTCACCAAAAGCGCAACTGCTTGTGAAACTCGGCCATGGGCTCATTGGACTTCTAGTAGGTCATTATGACTGTGCAAATGTCTCTTTAAAATTTGCTACCCTGAGAGTGGGTTGTGATATTTAACTCAGATTCCTCAAGAACCCATCCTCTGCACCAATCCTGAGGTCAGGCCAACAGATAATTCCATCTGCATCTCTAAGTGGAAGATCAGTGGGTATCAGAACTCAGTATTCCAGAAGCAATCTCTGAACATCCCACTTTCTTACTTCTTTGATGGCGGCTCTCTCCTGCCTTTTGCTCTGTGCTTCCATGTTTGAAACTTCTGTCTCTCTAACCCAACATGTTCTGCTGGCTTTATTTACAGAAATGTATCTTCTGTTTACTTACAGAAATGTGTCTTCTCTCTACTTCTACATCTACCCTTTAGTTTAGGATTTCACATACGTTGCTGTTTTCTTTTAGACAGCCTCCCAGAGGCAGTATTGGCTTGTTTAAGTCTTTGTCTTGTGCCTCAGCTCTGTTGCAGTTCTCAGGGCCTGCTGGGCTCAGGTGGAGAAATATTATTTTGGCTGTTATTGACTGTGTTTTCACTCTGCCATGAAGGCATCTAGGTTCGGGAATGTTTTGATACTGGTTACTGATATCTGGTCCTGAGCTTGTTGTGTTGGTGTTTTGTTCCTTGGTTTCTGTTGCCTTTTCTGGTTCTTAGTGTGGAGACTGTGTTTTCAGGTTGTGGACTTCTCTGGGATCCTGCTAGGTGTGACCACTGGGAGTTCCAGGTAAATGTGTTTCTAGATATTGGGAACCGACACTTAAGAATTCGGGTGGGGCTGAGGGGGTACACAGGGGGGAGAAAAGTCAAAACCAGGGTCTGTTTAGTCTCCTGGGAACAGGGGCAGAGGATGCAAAGAGCCTACAGCAGGTAGTCTTCAACAGAGCTGCGGGTGAGGCAGGGGAACTGGATTTGGACAAGAGGAGGAAGATCAAAGACCTGAAGTTCACCCACCTTCTTCTCTGGCCACTGTGTTTCTCTGTCAGGCTTGACTTGTGAATTCCCAGGGAATTCCTGCTGGAGTTAGGGGCTGGGATGACAGGATGGATGAAGGAGATGGGAGGTTGGAGGAGATTTGCCTAATCTGCTGGAGATGGGGGACAGAAGTGGGGGTAGGGCTGCAGCAATTGATCCCCTACAAAGATGGCATAAAGCTTAAGGGTTGGTTTTGTAGGAGAGGAGGAAGAGTGAAGATCTACAGTCAGGCTCTCTGCTCGTCTGCCCGGAGCGGTCAGGGAGTTCCCAGGGAATGGACTTCATTCTGAAGCTTTCACAGATAAAGTGGAAAGAAATTGGATCCTTCCTGACTTAAGCGCCTCTCTTGGAGCCAAGCTGTGAATTAATGGCCATTTCTTTTCTCCTTGCTAGAGTTCCACTCAGGTTTGTCTGACCTGCTAGAAGGTTAGGGCACAAGAGAGCCCCCAGTGGTGAGGGGTTGTAACCGTAGTGAAACTTCCTCTGCTGGTTCACTGCCCACTGGAGCTTCCATTCACAGAGATTGATTTTCTAACAGCGAAATTCTGATCACTTCTTCCAAGGGGCCTTTTTTCTTTTTTCTTTTCTTTTTCTGGTCAATAGCTTCTCTGTTAACCCAGAAGACTTTAGTCTTTGTTTACAGGCTTCAAAAATCATATCTCATATAAGAGGGCACTCATATTTAAAATAAAAGGGCCATAATAAAATGAAAATAATATTTTATTAACTGTTTTGTTTCAATACAACATACACTAGGTATTAAAGCTCAAGAGATTTAGGAACAGTTGATGTTATTATGTGTGTACTGTTGCTACATGGACTGTAAATCCCAATGCATAGTATTGCAAGTTTCTTTCCTATTTTGATGAGAATAGGATCAGTGGGACCATCCTCTGTAATATGTTGGACAGCGTCTGAAAGGAGTAATGATAGACAGTGGGTTTGACCAGAGCCCAGGCATCAAAGTCTGACTTGCCAAATACTCCTGAAAGGGAAATAGGGAAGGGTTTTGGAAACCTCTAGTTCCCATTTCGGGTATCAAGAGAGAGATGAAAACCATCTCAAGCAAAAAGACATAGTGCCTCTCTGACTTCACAGAAAGTTCAAGGTGGATACTATCAGCCTGGCTGCCAATAGTTCTTGGCTGATGGATTTTTGTGTTTGTACTTGTAACATTAGATTCCACTAGCCTTCTGGTTGGTCCATAGTAGTCTCAAAGTAGTAAGTGGGGAATGATTCAGTTCCAGGGGAGCTAGGCATCCATCACTTATTTTCTTTGATCTACTCTTTCTAGCCTATTTATTAATTTCTTGAACTTAATTTTTATTAAATCTATGGAAGCAATGCTTTGTGAGTCAGACAGTAACAGGTTTATGATGATAACTAGCTGCAGACAGGAATGTAGCTTAGAAATATGGAGGAACTAGAGAGAGGGAAAAAATTCTGAACCTGTTCTTGCATCTTATGGTCTTGGAGCACTGCCCATTGGTTAATCTCTGCTATATCTAGAAGCCCTTGGCAATGGCTTTGTCTCTGGGCAGTGAAGAAAGTAGGCCCAAAATCATCCTTCAGGAACTAATACATGTGTACAAGTGGTATTGCTAGGGTGAAATAGAAAAATATATAAAAGGCACAAAAAAAAAACAGTGTATAAGGGACACCCAATATATTTTTCTTTTCTATCTCTTTTTCTTTTCACATGGATCAAAATATGCTTCCCTAAACTTGAGATTCACTTTAATGCACAGATATCAATTATCTTAAATAGTAATTTAACAAGAGGCAGAGAATTTTAGGTGGTTTCAGTGTTAGAGACTCAGTGAATAGCTTTTGGTGACAGGCGGGTAGGAAAGAATTCTCTATTTCTCAGAGTGGCAGACCAATGCAGCTGCCTGTTCAGCTTGGCTTAGGAACCCTGAGGGCTGAAGTCATTCCTCAAGTGCTCAGGGTTCCTCTTAGGCCTTCAGTAGATTTCAGAGTGGCTCTTTTCTCAGGAAGGTATCGGAATCCTCTTGAATCTCTGTGTAAGCTGGAGAGTCTGGTTGCCTCAGACCACTGCCTTCCCGTGGTACAAAGGTTCCCAGTGATATGTAGAAGCTTCCTCACTCTCTGGCAATGTAGGTCTGTAGCCACCTCCTATGACTCAGTCAGTGTCGAAGGAATGAATCTCTCCCAGCATGATGCTGTGTTCTAATGGGCCTTCACAGACTATTTCCTTCTCTTCCTGGCCCTTCAATGGATGGAAACTAAATCCACAGTCTTTGGAGAAACCATCTGGGCCAAGGAAAGAGGATGAATTTCTACATTGGAGCACCTGCCTCAGTCCTCTGAGGGTGAACTTAGAAACACTGAGTCAGAGATGTTGGCCTCTTAGATGTATTTCTGACTTCTCCAAGGGGCCAGCCAGCACAGTGCACCTGAGTCAAGCTGAGACTTGTCTTGGGTCCAGGACACAGAAAGAAAAGGTCTGGGCTGCCCGTGGACGGTGCTTATCCACTTGAGTCCCTGTGTGATGGTATTCTCTCAGTTTCTCCACTCCACACACCCTTAATCCACTCTGCAGGCTCCTCATTAAAATAAAGTTCATCAAACTTCTTTTAATGTGGCTCTTTGGGTTTCATTTCCTTTGTTGGTTAAAAAGTGCTTGCACTGAAACATTTTGCAAGGTTTCTATATAGCACACAGATTTTGAACATTTTGTTCCTATTAACATAAAATATTATTCTCATTTCCCTCTGTTGGGAAGAAAGTGGAAAAAAGCATTATAAAAATTAAAAAAAACCCTCTTTGTTATGAAGGAGATATGAATGATTTATGAACATAATAAAGGCAAGTCTCTTTGGTCAACATTATGAATTTAAAAATAAGACTTCTTTTCAGAATTTTGAGATGATGTAGATGAAAGTAGGCACTCAAATAACAAAGGAGACCAGGTAATAATGGGAATTCCCTTCCTCTCCCAGAGATGCTGTGTGCTTCCTTACCTTGGGAACCCACATAAAGTTATCCTATGTTGGATCAAGGAAATGTGACATTAAATAGCCTCGTCCAGATATGTCTGAAACCAATCTGCTCTGCTGACAGACACACTGTGAAATTCCTTTCGCTATTTTGATAAATCCTTACAGAGCACACATCACCAAAATCTTACCAGAGAATGGAAGGAAAAGGCTCCAGCCATTGCTGTACTTGAATGTGCTGTCCAAACATACCTTGTTGGAAGTTTGACTCCTAAATCCCCCTGCTCCTAGCATTTGGAGGAGCATTGTCAGACCACCAGGGGACAATTAGAATAAGATGAGGTCTCAGAGGTGTGGCGCATAGGTTGGCATTAGTGGGCTTAGAGAGGGTGACTGGAGTCAGAGTGCTTGTTTTGTATTACCTTGTCATGGCCTCTGCCATGCTGCAATGCAGCAAGAATTGCCCTCTTCTGTAGCCCATCTGTTACTGGCCTTCCAATCTTGAACTTTCCAGCCTCCAGAATTTTGAACCAAGAAAGGCCTGTTATTTTTTGTTGCTGTGGTTAATTTTTTTTAAAATTATGTTGCCTGCTTTTGAGTAGTCAGTTAAGCAACAAAAAATGAGCCAAGACACTTATGTTTGGTGACTTACCCCTACACTCACACACATTGTTGTCTTCTCCTCAATATACAAAACCTCCCTCTTCTGCCACACCATGTCTAGACACCCCATGAGACGCTTTGATATCTGTATTTTGACCAGTTATAGTTCCCTGCAAAGATCTGCATTGGCTACAAAAAAAAGCTTCTTTGAAGAATGCATATGTAGGATGCAGTTAGGAGTTGTGCTGGTTTAGTAAAGTCATGGTAGGCTCTCCTCTAAGATCCATGACTTCACTAACTCCAGGGAGTGGGGTAAGTTTCCCAGGCCAAAGCATGAGTTAAAGGGGCTTTAAGTCCATTTGGATAGCTGTTGACTAATGACAAGATATTTATGCTTCTATTGTACTTTTAGGTATATCTTGATATGTTTGTCATTGTTGTGTTTTATAAGTGACATGGCTGGATAGGACCAACACTCTTGGTCTCTTTCCTCCCTTGGAAGCTTGCATAGCTCCTTCTGGTACCATGAAAAGTGAACTCTGGGGAGGAAGTGTTCAAATAAGATTCCACTTGAATAATTTGGTTTAGTATTTTTTTTTCTTTTTTGAGGATTCCATACATGAGTACAACATCTACAACACTTTCATTCCTCCATCTTCCATGTCCCTCCTTAATGGAGGTGTGTCTTGTATCTTATCTGTTGCTTTCATTGGTTAACTAATAAAGAAAACTGCTTGGTCTGATAGGACAGAAAATTAGGTAGGTGGAGTAAATAGAACAGAATTCTGGAAGAAAGAAGCTGAGTCAGGCAGTCACCATGATACTCCGACCCAAGGCAGACACAGATTAAGATCTTTCCTGGTAAGCCAGCTCATGGTACCACACAGAATATTAGAAATGAGTTAGATCAATATGTAAGAGCTAGCCAATAAGTGGCTGGAACTAATGGGCCAAGCAGTGTTTAAAAGAATACAGTTTCCGTGTAATTATTTCGGGGCATAGCCACTCCTATATCAACAGTAAAGCTAGCCGTGCGAGTGGCTGGGTGCCAGGAATGTAGCCCGCTGCTCATATTACAACACCTCCTCCCAAATTCATGATCTCTTCTTCAACTTTTAGTGTTGAATGTATATGCACGTGTGTGCATATGTCTATACAACTTACTGTGCCAATTTGACTTTGCTCATAAGTACATGTGTCCAGGGCTGGCCACTTGGGATTGGACAGCTTCTGTGGGAGCTGGTTTTTCATACTACCACTCTCAATACATCTAGGATGAAGGCATGTGAAATTTCCCCTGTGCATGTTGGTATGTCAAGATGGCATTGTCATTATGCTGATCTTGTTCAGGTAACCATATTGTTGAGACTTCAAGGGTGCAGCTTCCCTGTTACATATATAGGAGACATTATCTCCGAGCAGAATTCTGGTCTTCTGGCTTATCCAGTCTTTCCACTCCCTCTCCCCTGGTTGAGCTTGAGCCTTAGGTGTAGGGGTTGCATTGGAGATGTATTTTGACTAATTTTCCACTTAAAAATGACATGACTTCTATTTTTACATATATAAACACTGCCTTTTCAACCATAATATTTTATATATAATTAGTTGTATCTCATTATAGTTTACAATGCCAAATTTTTCCTGTTTTATTGAATTATTGCTCTATTTGGAGCTTCTCCCAAATGTTGAAGGGTTTGCTGTGTCTTGGAGTATTTTTATGTCGAAAACTTTTCTCCGTCTGACCATCCACTTACATATCCTTCCTATATTATTAAAAATTTGATTAGAAAAAGAGAAAATATGGGCAAGAGAAGTTTTTATTTATTATTTATTTAGTTTTGAGATGGATTTTTTTTTTTTTTACCGGCCTTGGTTTTCTTGGATTTTTTTTTTTGTTCTTGTTTGGTTTTGGTTGCCCAAGGTTCTCCTTGCTTTTCTTCTCGGTTGTTGGGTTTGGGGTTTTGCCTTGGCCCCTTCACCAGTTTTTTTTTTTATTTTATGTGTATGAATGATTATGAGTACATCTACCTGTGTACCATATGTGTGTCTTGTACTCATGGAAAGTAAAGAAGAACATCAGATCCCCTATGACTGGAGTCATAGATGGTTGTGATCTGCCATGTGGGTGCTGAGAATTGAACTTGGATCCTCTTCAAGAGTAGTAATTTCTCTTAACCACAGAGGCATCTCTACAGCCCCCGGGTATGGTGTAGTAATAAGTAATGTGGAAACTAATGGGATTGGCATAATTTGTATATGGAGATGAAGTTTATTCTGGTTTGTGGTTTCAGTCTATGTTTGCTTGGTCTTGTTGATTTTGGGTGTGTGATAAGTCAGCACATCATGGTTCTTGGTAGAGCAAGCTTCTGGGGAAGAACGGAAGAGAGATTCTACCTCCAATCCTTCCTCTCTGCCCCTTTAGGGAGTTTCCTCGATGACCTAAAAGATTTGCCTGATTTTAGTACCCCTTAAGTTATCATGGGCAATTTCTCTAGTCTCCCCCTGAGGAGAGTAGATTGAGAAGAAGGCATTTCATGTGACCTTCCATTTTCAACTTCTGACCTCTTCTTCCCTAGATTTTGACCAAAGTCTTGAGTATTTTCGACTTAACATCTTCTGAGAAAGCTATTGATTGATTGACTGATTGATTGTGTGTTTCCTGGAATGAAGAAGCAGTCTAGGAGCAAACCGCTTCACAAAGAGACTTTTAACTACTTCCTGCCTGTATGTTATGAGCTGAACTTTAAATTCTCTCAGTTCTTACATGAAAACACCTCAGAATCTGATTAGCATTAGAAGTAGGATCATAAAGAATTAATTATGTTATAATGAGTAATTAAGATGGGCCATAATTTAATATGACTAGTGTCTGGGTACAGACAGCTTTAGAGGAAGACAACAAGATGACATGAAAAGCAGTTGACTACCAACGAGTGAAGGACAGGGTCTCGGGAGAAATAAATTTTGATAATACATTGGTCTTGAAATTGTAGTCTCCAGAATTATAGGATATTTAATTTTCAAGTAAGTCATTGTATTAGCTTTCTGTCCTTGTAGCAAACAGCTGAGATAACAATTTGCATATGGAGATGGAGTTTATTTGGGTTTGTGGCTTCAGTCCATGGCCACTTGACTTTATTGCCTTTAGATTGTGACAGTTCAGCATACCATGGTGCTTGGTAGGACAAGATTCTAAGAGAGGTTGTGGGAGGGAGAGAGAAACTCTTTCACCTACAATGTTTCCTTTTTCCCATTTTAGGGCATTAGATCAATGACTTAAAAAAATCCTCCTACTGGATTCCAAATATTAAGGATTTCTACCACCTTCCAGTAGAGCCAAGAAACCGACTAAGCCTGTAACACATGAGCCTTTGGGAGGAGCAGTGCAGATCTAAAGTGCTGCCTGCATCTAGTCAGCTGGATATCAGTATGGCAGCCCAGGCAAACAGACTATGGCTTGGGCCTTTAACATTGGTCTTGATTTTCAGGAACTCTGCTTGCTGTCAATTCCACAGCTAACCAAGGCTGCATAGAGTGAATTCCGTCTCTGCGGCACTGTGGCAGAGTCTACTACTCTCTCAGTCTCTGCTCTTCCGTTCCCTTGCTATGTTCCTCGGATTCGCTGAATTTGAAAAGATTTCTTTAAGTCTTCCTTCCATTCTCTTTGTCTGTTAGGGTTTTATGCTTTGAATAGTTCCTTTACTGCCATCTTAATGTGTTTTCATGAAAAGGGAGAAGTTATAGATGGGCTTTAACTGAAACTATTTTTCTGAATTCTTTTTTTCTTTAGCAGTTGAAAGCTCTGACATGACAGATCTTTGAAAGCGTTTTTGCTGTAAGTACTTGGTCTGAATTTGTTGCTTTTCAACTCCAGATGAAACATCTTTGCCTTGGTTTGTGGCAGGAGCTAGAGCTGTAACCACCTCCTTTACTAGATGAATGGGCTCCGGAGAGAGGGGCTTGTGGAGAAAGAGCATGCTCACCCCTGCCCTCCCCGGTCCTATGACTACCGGTGGGGTGAGGTTCTGGGTTAAGTGTGCAGACTCACAGTGACATGAAACATCCAGAGAGTGTGGCCGGCTCCACAATAGCAAACTCCTGTTGCATTTTAGTGCCAGCCTAACAGAAATTGTCTTCCTGAGGTATGAGACAATATGTGGATAAATATGCAAGGGCGTACCCAGGCACAAGGCTCATGCTGACTCCTGTTTTGATGCATTCCTTTCTCCTTTAGTTGGCAATCCCTTGTAAGTAAGTCTTTCTGTTAAAATTCCCTGTTCAAATTAACAGCGTGGTTTCTGTTTCCTGCCTGAACTCTGGTCGTTGCAATGGCACTTTAGACAAACATGCGATTTGTGTGATGGAATAGCAGACAGCTGTTGCTCTGAATTTGAAAATTCTGGACAGCAGTGATGAGGGAGGGAGTGACAGAGACATAATGAACACAGCTCTAAGCAATCAATTGTTAAGCCCACTAGCATTACAGGTAAGATCTTTTTCTGTGTGTAGAAGGAAGTTTGGGGAAACATTTGCTAGAAATAGAGAAGAAAAGGAAAGAAAACCCTGTTCTTGTCAATAATAAAACACAGGGGTTAAAGGACAGTCTTCTAGTGACCTTTTGAGTAAAATGCTCACATTTATTTTAGCACAATTTCCTCAAGATCTTCAGGCAAATTTGAGACCGATTCAAGGTGCATGCATCCTGGGGAGTCTGTGATGAATGTTTTCTAGGTTGGCAGTCTCACGCCTCCCAAATTCTCTCTAGGTAAGGCACATTGCAATTCATTAGCTTTCTGTTTTCTCAACGGTTGTCACGTTCTTGACTCATCTCCCGGAGATTATCCCCATCATCTTTATTGGAGATTTGGGTGTCTGCAAATTCTTCAGCGACACATTTACAGGCTGCTTTTCCTTTGTGCTCACAGATGGCTAATCGCAATTGTACCACATATTTTACTAGCTGAATTCTCAGAGGGTAACCTCTTTGCCGGGGTTTTATTTCCACAATACATTGTCAATTCTGTGAATAGATGCTATGAAGAAAAACAATATAACAGAGAGTGCCTATCCCTATGATGTCCCAAAGACATGGTAGCGGCACATTCTGAAAACTGTAATTGGGCTAGAAACATTTCTGCCAAGCTCCCTGTGGCAGGATGGGGAGGGAAGCGAGGGGAATGAACATGCTCACGGGCAGCCCTGATGTAAAAGTGTCAGCAGCTGGCAAAGCCTTTGCCCTCGCTGCTCATCAATTTTCCTCTTCATTATGATACAAGCAGGGAAGGTTGAAGGGTCAAGTGTTTGAGGTGATGAATGAAGATGGAACAGTAAGCAGAGGACGCCTTATTGATGGTGTCAGATTTAAACCTCTACAGGGGAAAAGGGGAGGGGGGAGACTATTTTTTTTTCCTTGCTAGCTGAAGTTGAGAGGTTTAAGGGACCTGCATCGCCAGAGGAGCAATTTCTATTCCATCTTTACCAAGTAAATGCCAAATGGATAAATCAGGGGCAGGAAAACTAAAACGACTTCCTGATGGGATGGATAAGGTGAGTAAGGCCCAGAAAGTGACCAGAGAGAAGTTTTTCTTAAATAATTACAGGAATGAGGAATGCTCATTTGATGACGATATGTAGGCTGAGCTAAAATAGAAGGTTTCATAGAACATGCCTGGACTAGTAGATGTCCTTTGAATATTGTGGTGGTTCGAATAGGAAAGGCACCCATAGGCACATGTGTTTAAACTCTTGGCATGTAGAAAGTGGCACTACTAGAAGGTGTGACCTTGTTGTAATAGGTGTGGCCTTGTTGGAGGAAGTGTGTTACCACGGAGGAGGCAGGCTTTGAGGTCCCATATGCTTAAGCTACACCCAGTGTGACACACAGTCTCCTACTGCTGCCTGTGGATCAAGATAGAGAATTCTCAGATCGTTCTGCCTTCACACTGCCTTGCTTCTGCCATGAGGATCATGGTCCAAACTTCTGAACTGTAAGTCATCCCCAATTAATGGTTTCCTTTATAAGAGCTGTTGTGGTCATGGTGTCTCTTCACAGCAATAGAAACCATAACTATGACAAACATTCTGAGTTTTAGATTCCTTGGTGGTCTTTACAAGCCATGTTTGTACTTTCTATAAAGTTTTATAATCCAAAAAATGTATGTTGATGTTTTTATAAAATTCCTCTACATTTAGGACTGACTGACAATATATTCTATATATTCCTGGGACTACTGCCTTCTTTTAATTTTTTATTATGCATTAAAAAACCCATTATTTAGACAGTGTTTGGTGACAAAGCACTACAATCCCAACTCTTCGAGAGGCCAAGGCTGGAGGATCAGAAGTTTAAGTCTTTCTGTGCTACAGATTAAGTTCAAAGACATCTTGGTGAACTTGTTGAGAACCTGTCTCAAAGCATTCAAAATGAAACCCCAATCAAATAGCAACAACACACAAAATAAAACTAACCAATCAGCAGAAGTAACCACAATGTCATTTAGAGTGTTAATCCCTTACTGAGTTAGCAGAGGAGCTGGCCACAGAATTTGGAGTACTTTCCTTTACTCACTCACTCTGGAAGAGTTTGGGATTCTAACCTGAGCTCTTGCCAGTGCTAAAATTCTTTCTACAATTAGAAAACTCTTAGGAAGCTGTGAGCCCAACAATGCATTTGGATAAAAGCAGGATCTTGTTTTCATGCAAATGAGGTTTTATAAATAAAAAATGAGGGGGAGAAATGAACTCAGTGCCAAGCTGTAGAAGAGTAGATTTTCCAAAGTCCAACAGTTTTGTAAGGAATTGTTTTCCCGTTTGCACAGGCTAGGATTGCTGTGGAAAAGCAGATCCTATGATCATGTCTGAGGAGTAAACCGTCAACTGTGAACCAGATATATAGATGCATATTATTGGGACGCTGTCGGAATCAGTACCCCTGAGCCTGGGAGATGAGGAGTAGCCAGGGAGTCATTAGTAATTGCTGAGAAACCAATACTACAAATGTGGAAGAGATCTGCACACAATGTCCCATAAACAACCCATTATTCACCCGTGCTCTCTGAATCAGCATTCAGGGCACCGGCATAGATATCCTGTAAATTACACACTTGTAAATTACCCATTAATAACACCTGCCAATAGCAGTGCAGAGGCAGACAATGCTGCCTTTTCCCTCGGCCTCAGCTCCGTCGATGCTTACTTGTTTTCAGTTTTTTATTTTTCCTTTTTCTTTTCTTTTCTTTTTCCTATCAGGCCTAAAGAACTCATACCAACCACTATCGGGCTTGGGCTTGGTAGTGTTTTGATGTTTGTTCTGGTTAATCCAGGCTGCCTCTCTGATCTATTGAAAATAGAAACTGTAGCCTAGCTGCATGCCAGGAATCATACTGGACATTGGGTACTGGAGTGTTGAAAGGGACAGTCCCCACTAAAGGCATTGTATTAGATAACTTTTTTCTTGTTGCATGAAAATATTTGAGAATATGTAATTTATGAGGAAAACGAATTTATTTTGATTACAGATGTATAGGCACAAGCATACAACTGGATGGCCTCCTGGTTTGGCCTCCCATGTGCAAACCATTGACTGGACCACGAGGAAAACAGAACCACCGTTTTCCCCACCCAAGTGAATAATCATGCCGTGGGAAAGGAACTCACCACGAGATAAGAAAGCAAATATGGGGTGTAGGTCTCACTTTCATAACTGACTCCAGTGGGACCTACGCAGATTCCTGAGAACTCCATTAATCCCTCCCAAGGACATTGCTCTCAATGACTTAACTGCTTGTCAATTTCCTGAAAACTGATGGAGTTTTTCTGCCCTCATTGCTCAGAACTCCAAATAATCATTATTTTCTCACTCCTTGTGCTATTGCTCGAGCAATACAGCTAACTTCTACTTTTGTGAGTAATGGCTTGGTTCTTCACATTAGCCAATGGTGTGGTAATTTAAGCAGCTACCGTGGAGCTCCACTGGTCTAGCGGAGAGCTCTCCAATGGCTAACTCTCACAATCTTCACTCAAATCCACAGGGCGCGCAGCACTTCTGTTTGATCTCCACTTTCCTTCCCATTTTGCATATTTGTTCCTATGCCCGCTTTTTTCTCTCTGTCTCTCATATGCCTGGCTCATCCTCATGTGAGAAACTTTACATGCTCTTCTCTGTCCGTGGCAGGCTCTACTCAGTGTCTTGTGGGGCTGTTCCATCTCTCGACAGATCTCAATTTAGATGTCTATCAGCAGAGAACCTTTTCTTGACCTGCTCTCAAACTCTGCCATCCATCTGAGCTGACTCCCTCCTAGCTTGTACCACTGGCTGAGGTCATTTCCCTTGCCTAATACCGTCCTATACTGTATTCCCCAGTGCACTAGGGACTTGAGTCTCTGTGGTACACCCAGCCCTGGCCATGGTGAGAGCACAATGAAGTTTCACACACTCTTGTTTGGTGTGTGGAGATGGCGGGTGTGAGAGACGGAAGAGCACTGAAGTCATGGCTCCTCAATAGTGGACGCTGCTCTGGCAGTGGGAGGTGAATGGGAAAGCTGAAGACAAAGACAGACTCTGCAAAAGCCGTTACTCTGCAAAAGCCGTTTAATGTCTCTGCAATGTCAGCTCTCCACTCATAAACTAGTATTTCCTATATTCAACTCAGGGTTCATACGGGGTGAGGAAACGTGCTCATAGATATGAGGCCCTTTAGAAAACTACAGAATGACCCCCCACACGTTTAACTTTAATGTGTCTGTAGAGTCCAGGTTCCGGGAACTCAGAGAATGAAAAGTATATATTCTTTTCCCTCAAGGAATCTACTGTCTGTTACGGAAGAGAAACAGAAAAAGCCATAAAAATGTTTTATGGGACTGTTATTTCAAGCTCTCCCAGGCCTAGTATCTAACCTCTGGTTGTTTGTTATCACAGGGTCTGGATTCATTTTGTTTCTCTCCTGGGCTGCAACCATCTCCAGTTTTACATGGGTCTTCATATCTTCCATGTGACCTATAGGGTCTCTGCCAGCTCCTGCTCTCGGGAGGCATCTGGACTGGAAG
>NC_022009.1:34041145-34056530 GCF_000317375.1 Microtus ochrogaster | reverse complement strand
ACACATGTAAAAGGCCTAGGTTGGTCCCATACAAGCTCCCTAACCTGGTTAGAGTCTATGTGTTCCCACAAACTTGGTCAGCTGTACTGGTGGGTTCCTTGTCATGACCTTGATGGCCCTGGCTCTTACAATCCCTCCTCCCTTTCTTCTGGAGGAATCCGGGAGGTCATCCCACGACTGTGGGTCTCTGCACCTGCCTTCATCAGTTACTGGCTAAAGGCTCTATGATGACAATTAAGGTAGTCATCAATCTGATTACACGTGATGGCTAGTGCAGGTATCCTCTCCACTATTGCTAGGAGTTTTCGCTGGGCGTCATCCTTGTAGATTCCTAAGAGTTTCCCTGGCATCAGGTTTCTCCCTAATCCTGAAATGGTTCCCCCTATCAAGATATCTCTTTTCTTACCCTCCTGCTCAGTCCCACCCCCAACCAGCCTCCTGTGCCCAGCCCACCTAACCTGCTCCCTCAAGTTCTCATCCCACCAAGCCCTCACCCTACCCTCAGTTTATAGATCTCCATGGGGGCATTTCTTAGCTGCTAAGTTATTTAGAAAGACCTAGCCCACTCTGAGCAGTACCAGCCTTATGCAGTTGAGCCTGGGTTGTATTTAATGAGCTAGTTAGGCAAGTCAGAAGGAGTAGACCAGTAAACTGCAGTACTCCATGGTTTCTGCCTCAGGTCCTTCTTCGAGGTAGGGACCTTGTCTCCTGTTCTGACTTCCCTCAGTGATGGACTATCTATCACCTGTAAGCTGGAATAAACCCCTTTGTCCTCCTAAAGTTGCTTTTAATCACTGTATTTATCACAGCAGAAAAGAACATTAGGATAGAAATTGGTACCAGAAGCTGGGAAATTGGTTTGATGGACCTGACCATGTTGTTTTTGGAGAGGATTGTGGAAGGATATTTTTGAGCTTTGGGCTGTAAAAGTCCATTGAGTGATCAGAGCTTAATGAGCTGTTATGGGAGCTTTGAAGACAGGGATGTTGAAAGAGGTGTGGAGGATGGAGACCTGGCTTGTGAAGTTGCAGAGGGAAGGAAAGTATCTCTTAGAGCTGTTCACATTGTATTATGGATTCAGAATATGTGTAAATGAAGCCTTTTCTTTACTGCAATAATTGATGCTAGTTAGCTGGGGAAGAAGAATCATCTGTGATTAAGAAGAGACCAGCATCACTGAAGTAAAATCTTCTGGGAAGTATTTCCTCGGGTTGTGTGTTAAGCTGGTAGCTTAACTTGGCATGTTTAAGAGTCTCCTAGGTGGTACTGGTTTGGGCAATATGACTATTGCAAGGGTCCTGGGGGAGATTAAGAGACTTTGTATCACACAGCATGCTTGAAGCCCCCGAAGAAAGGCCAGGACAGGCCATTGGTGGAGGTCCAGCCTCAGATGCAGTGGAGATCCCCACATGCTGGAGATGTCAGAACTATTAGATGACCACTAAGGACAGCAGCAATTGTGAGGTGGAGCCAGCTTGAGCCTATGAGATAAGCTCCCCCTCTATGTGTGTGTGTGTGTGTGTGTGTGTGTATGTGTGTGTGTGCAGGCACCTGTGCACTGTAGGTGACAGAGCTGGAGAAGTGGGACTACCCAAACCCTTCACAGTCCAGAAGATTGTGAGTGGCTCCTATGTGCCAGGTTGAACTGTTTGCATTGCTAGATTTGTTTTGATCTGAATGTAACTGCGCTGTGGTTTTCCCTTTTTGAAATAAGAAAGTATGTAACTCATTTTGGATTTTATAGGTTCCCAAAGATAAGAGATTTTTGAAAGAGATTTTTGATTTTTAAATCAAAATTGGGATTTTTAATTTTTTTTCATGAATTGCATTTTGATCATGATTTTCCCTTCCTCCAAACTTCCTCCCAGGTTCAGCTCCTTGCCTACCCACTTCATGTCCTCTCTCTCTCTCTCAAAAAAAAAAAAAAACAACAACCCCAAAACATACATACATAAACAAAAACTCATAAGATTAAAAAAAATACCAAACCAAAACAACAAAAGAAGGAAAGGAAAACAAACTGGGGGGTGGGGTTGTTTTGTCTTGTTCCATGACTCTTGACTATGAGACCAGCCCTGGAATGTGATTAGTATACATGGTGACACTCCATTGGGGAAAACTGATTTTTCTTTTTCCTGGTATCAGTGGCAAATAGCCCCTTGGTTAAGGATAGGACTTAGTGTCTACTTCCCCTTTTTCATCTGGGATTTTGTCTGGTTTGAGCCTGTGCAGGCTCTGCATGTGCTACCACAGAATCTGGGAGTTCATATGAGCTCCAAACCTGTTGTGTCTGGAAAACTGTTTGTCTCTTTGAAGTCATCCACTGCCTCTGTCTCTTACAGTCTTCCCACCTCCTCTTCCATATAGATTCCTGAGGGTTGATGAAGACATTCCATTTATGATAGCGCATTCTAATATCTCTTTGCATATTGTCCAGTTTTGGGTCCTTGTGTTAGTACCCAACTACTGCTAGAAGCTATTTTGAGTGGCGCACTGATCTATAGTAGAGAAATATGTAGTTAGAAGTCATTTTATTGCCATTTTCCTTTAGCAGAATGACAGTAGTAAGCTTCTCCAGGCCTGTGACTTATCTAGTCTCAGGTTCTTAGCCACTTTGTGACCCCGACTTCTTGTTTTATTCATGCTTCTCCTTTGACCACCTCACTCATTTCCCCCTCCTTTAAAGTCTCTTTTCTTTGCTCAAGTTTGATCTGAAATAGTTTGAGGTTTTGCAAATGATTGTCTTCCTTTGTGCCTGAAGAATATGTCTTAGGCCCATTGACTCCCAGGGATAAGCCATGTTCTCAGAATTCCATTCCATTCCATAAATGTGGTCACCCCTATGATTGCTTTAGGTTCAGTACAGCTTGTTTTGACTGTGGACCTTTGGGGTACTCATCTTTTACCCTTTGCTTCCATGTACATACTTGGCATCCAGAGAAGACTGTTGTTTGTGAGCATGTTGCTTGGCAGGCTATGTACTGAAGATGACTTCCAACCCATCTCTGCTATTTATTGTCTGTAGGTAAGATGTTCTTATTTTCCCATCACTATAAAACCATTTGGGACAATGCATCTGCCTTCAGAACCATGGGGTAAAGGGGACAAAAAAATGTCATGTCTCAAGGTTAGATTTCCATTGTCAGCATTTCTCAAAGCCCTTACCCCTTCATTTCTCTTTATTGAACAGCTGAAGGTCTAAGTATTATTTACTCTGCTTATGTTTTCACCTCAAGATTGGAACTGTAGCTGGTTCAAGGGAGGAGGTGGCATCTGTGGTGACAGATGAAGAACAAGAGGGTAGGATTAGATGAAAACAAAAAAAGAAATTTAAGCTAATGCTTTTTTTCAGAGATTTACAACATGCCCACTCAATAAACCTGTTATTTATTGCTCAAAGCTGATTTCTTTGGGATGATTACTCTGGCATATAGTCTATAAGTAATGGCAACTTAGCAGAATTGGAAAACGTTAGGTGAGGGGACCTTGGAGAGTAATTGTTTTGTCTAGTTTATCTGTCGGATTGTTCCTGGTGGGGGTGGGATTGGCACAAAGAGGAAGAAACCCTCTTTGGAAAGTTGTGGGCATGTGAAAGCTGTCTTGAATCTGTCACCTCATCTGTTAAAATCTGTACCTTCCAGCTAATGATGCCTACTTCTGATCAGCTCTTTGTTGCACACAATCTTTTTGCCTCCTTTTAACAATACCTAACTATCGATTTGTCAGAGGGTTGATCAATAGTTCTTCTTTTTATAAATATGGTATGTGCATGCCAAAGCATTCCTTCCATAATTAATAACAATAAAATTTGGTTACCTGTGGAGATCAGAGACATTGAAAAAGTCCTAGGGAAGGTACAAGATGGTACCAGCAGGTTAGTCACAGTGCCATCTGCTTTCTGGTTCACTTGCCAAGGTTGCACCTGTTACCCAGAGACCCCACCAGCTTTTGGGGACTGCCTGCTCCCCAGGTCTTCTCTTGATGCTTTCTTTAAATAGGAAGAAAAGTTGCATCTCAGTTGGTGATGTTTCTCATTTAGGAAAGGTGGCATTTTGTTCAGATTTTTTGCTTCCTATCTGTAGATAGATTGTGGCAGTTTTTATTGTTTAAATCGTGCGTTGACAAAAGCCATAGCCCTGCCATGCAAGTCAGAGACATGCTAAGGACAGACTTTCTTCTTTTCAGATGTAGACTCATGTTTCATTGGTTTAGGATCTGGTACATGTAGTAGGAGTTCACTCAGCATATCCAGAGACCAGATGACCTTTTCATCTGCATCTGGAGAAGAAATTCTCAGGTAACTATTGTGATCCACTGTTGGGAAATACTTTTGGCAAAAGGCACCATTAATGCCATCATTTGAAGGTGACACATTAAAGTTTATTCCTTTGACATCTCTATCTCTGTTTTTTGTTTGTTTGTTTGTTTTTTGTTGCTTTTCAGAGCTGAAGAATGAAGCCAGGGTCTTGAACTTGATAAAGGAAGCATTCTACCACGGAGACAAATCCCCAACCCTTCTCACTATGTTTTTTTTTTTTTCATCACAAACTCATTGATAGCTGTCTGCCTTTATGTATACCAGTGAGTCTCAACCTTCCTAATGCTGCAGCTCTTTAATACAGTTTGTCAAGTTGTGGTTACTCTCAACCATAAAATTACTTTTATTGCTGCCTCATAACTGGAATTTTGCTATTGTTATTAATCAAAATGTAAATATTTGTGTTTTTCATTCATCTTAAGACTATCTCTGTGAAAAGGCTGTTCAACCCCCAGGGGGTCATGACCTATAGGTGCAGAACCACTGATATAGACAGACTCTTGTGGAAGAATGCCAAAGAAATGTGTAACTGTAGGTGGAAGCTGCTTGTTTGTTTCCAGCCATCCAGACCCAAAATAATCACACAGAAACTATATTAATTAAAACATTGCTTGGCCAATCACTTAAGTGTTTTGGTAGCTAGCTCATATGTTTTAAACTAACCCATTTTTAATATTTTATATAGGCTCATGGTAACGATAATAAAATATTCTCACAGCATGCAGAGGGAAATCCCACATCATGTAACAGCAAATTGGGAACCAAATTGGGAAACTGTTGGTGGTGATGGGAAATAGCCTATATTTCACTCATATAGCGTCCTACATTATTATTGGAACATTTTTATGTGCCTTTAATTATTGCAAAGTAATTAATATCCAGGGGCATACAAACAAGGTTCTAATGGAAATGTGCATATGTAATGCTATGGTTTGTGTTTGGACTGAAGGTGATCTCCAAAAGTGATGTGCTGGGAGCTGGTTTCCTAGTATAGCAGTGCTTGGTGATAATATTACCTTTAAGAGTGGGGTCTTGGCCAGTGACTCTACTGAATAAGATGGACCCTTATGACTGAGGCCCTATCCTAATAGCCACTGGGCTTCCTATTCCTACAGGCCATCTAGCACAATGGTTGTGAGCCCACTGGCCTCTGTCATGCCTGTTGTGCACATTCTACCATGCCTTTTTGTTGATGCCCTGGAAGAAGTCATCACAGTCAATGGCTGTCATTTGATTTTGGATTTGTATTGACTGTTGATACTCATCTAGTGTATAAAGATAATTTATTATTTGTATAAAAAAGAGTTTGGGTCTAGTAATAGGTGCTTGAACCATGGAGCAGTAATCCTCATCAATATGACAATGTTGGCCTGGACAAATGGGTCAGGCTTGGTAGGAGTAAGATTTTCAGCAGTCAGTTGTTACAAAATGAACTGCTCAATATACTTGTACTCTCTGTACATTGCTAATACTTGTCCAAATTCTTCATTCATTGTAATGCAATCAAAACATCAATACCATGGTCTTTGGACCTTCTAGCATTATGGGTCAAATAAATCTCCTTTCTTTATAAGGTACTGAGCACCAAGCATCATTGTGTTACAGCAACACCAGATAGATTGAAACATGTAAATGTAAGTATTCATACTCACCCCCCCCCTTGTTTTCAGGGGTTTCCTTTGCTGGTACCTATGAGGAAAACAAATGTTTTTCAACATGGCTACCTAAAACTTTCAAATGCAAACAAATTTGGGAAGGGTAGTGAAAGGGTGATAACTTGCTTTCACATAGTTCCCCAAAATGAGAGAAGCTACAGTACTCCTATTTCTAGACAGGGTAAGTAGATACAAAGTCCAGTTATAAACTTACAAGTGTTGTCTTAAAATCCATTTTCCTATGTGGATAAATGTGTAGAAGGAACGGCGGGCTGCGTTCCCACCCGGCTCAGCACGGCTAGCTTTACCTGAAATAATTACACGGAAACTGTGTTCTTTTAAACACTGCCTGGCCCATTAGTTCCAGCCTCTTATTGGCTAACTCTCACATCTTGATTAACCCATTTCTAATAATCTGTGTAGCACCACGAGGTGGTGGCTTACCAGGAAGGATCTTAACTTGCGTCCATTTTGGAGAGGAGAGCTATAGCGTCTGCCTCACTTCCCTTCTTCCTAGCATTCTGTTTGGTCTACTTCGCCTATATAAATTCTACCCTATCAGGCCAAGGCAGTTTTCTTTATTAATTAACCAATGAAAGAAACAGATAGAAAGAAGACACTCCCACATCATAAATGCTTCTTTTCTTCTTTCCTACAAATGCACAAAACAATCCTATCATTTGGGGACAAACATACCCATAATTGTATATAGCAAGAAATTGCTTTACATATGATTTGTTGGTAGAGAATCTGTTCCAAGTGTGGCTAGATGGTCGTCTGTCCATCTATAACACATTTTCCTCACTTCAATTTTTCAACCTAGGCTATAGTTAGCATCACTGCTTCCATGCATCTACTGAGTGGGCAGGAAGATTTTGAAGTGGAAATTATTGAGGGAGGCTACAAACAGTAGAAGAAACATACATTTTCACTTATATCTGATGCCTAAAATCTTTTCTCAGCACTGACCATGCATCTCTTGTTCCTACTCCCTCAGAAAAAGAGCTTGTTTCTCTGGTAATGACACTCAAGACATGCACTGGTATTGATGCTCTTGACCTCGGATACTTGACTTTTCCTTTCAGATTACTATTGACTAAGTTTTATTTGTCAGGAACACTTACCAACTAGAGGCTTGCCCTGATTACAATGCAAATACAGAACATCTTCCATTTTTATTAAATTATCTTCATTCAGATAAATGACTTAGGACAGACTCTAGTCCAAGTAAAAAGGGTCCTGTGGTCTGAATGCCTATATTAAAAGCTAATGCGGGTGAAGTACTTTGGGATGTGATTAGATCATGAGGGCAGAGTTCTCATGAACGGTGTTATTGCCCCTGTCAAAGACATTCTGGGGAGCTTGTTTGTTTCTTTTGCCATATGAGGACAGCTATAAGAAATGAGGCTCTGTCAGACACTGACTCTACTGGAGTCTTGAGCTTAGACTTCTAAGCCTCCTGACCTTTGAGCAGTGAATTTCTGTTGTTTCATGAGTTTATGGTATTTTTGTTACAGTAATCCAAATGAATTAAAATAAGTCTTTCTGGCTTAGAATTGTCTTTGATCTCCTAGAATGTTTGTTGTACTTTCATATCATACTGAAAGCTACCAGCTACTGTGTGGAGAGCCCTGTTACACTGTTTTATTAGAAATAATCATTTTAGCTTTTATTTATTGAGCCTTCCCTACAGGTCATATGCTCTTTTTAAGGTGCAGCGTGTATTTATCAGGTTTGGGTTGTTCCAAAGCACACACAATAGAAAACTTGCCACATTCTTCCTCCTCAAATTAAGTTGACTCTGATCCCTAGGCTGTATTCTGTGGTCTTGGAGAAGAGAGACTAAGCAATTTGTTAGTTTGTCTCTCTCCTGAGTTTTATATGGGAGAATGCAGTGCAGACAAAGGGGTAACAAGACCTCTGTGAAACAAGGGGTGTATTTTTGCTGTTGTTGAAGATGGTCACTTTTTGAAGGATATGGATCTTTAGATATGAGTGCTCTTAGTGGCTGGGCTTTCTCCTTGCCTCACTGGTTGGAGACCTTCATTGCTGCTGCATCTGCACGGTTAGTACCAATGATCCAGGCTTTCTGATTTTTCCCACATTGGTTTCCATGTGAAATTCTGCCCCTTTGGGGCACCATGTGCTCTCACTCTTAGGCAAAGTACCAAGCTGGCATCCTATTTCAGTGTCAGGCCACTCAGATTCTTCGGAGTTGAGTGACTCCTATTCACTCCCTAGCCTTCCCATTCTAGGAAAATCAATTTAACTGCATGTGGTTGCTAAATTAACTTGGCAGCGCATGGGGTGTTCAGATTCTCCATTGAACATTAGTCATGCTCACGAGTTAGCACTTTTATATTAGTGCTGATGTTTTAGTTGGTAGACTCGGTAATGCATTCTGCCCTCTCTAATGGGGCGAACCTTGTTTAGTTGGTTGAAAACCTGGATAGAACAAAAAGTCTGACTCCCTGTTGAGCAAGGCAGTATTCTTTCTACCTCACAGCCTTCAGGCTGGGACGCTGAGTTCCCGTCTCAGACCTAAACCCCGGCTCTCCTTTGTTGTGAGCCTGCCAGTCTTGAGTTGCATCTGCATCATCCAGCTCCTTGGTGGTCATTGCTTCAGAGATGGGAGGACCTAGAGCTGCTGCTCCAGATTTCTCACTGCGGGCTTTGGAATGTGTCAGTCTCCACCATGCTATCAGCTCGTTGCTTGTACTAGATATTTCTGTATACACGCAGTTTCTGTTTCTTTGAAGAATCCTGATTTATAAGTGGACTGGACTTTGAAGCACAAAGGCTTATTTGAAGTCATGTCCCAGGAAATGGCAAACAGATATATGTGTCTCCTTTGATCCTAAATGAGAAAAGTGGTGTGTGTATGTGTGTGTGTGTGTGTGTGTGTGTGTGTGTGTGGTGTGTGTGTAGTGTGTGTGTATGAAATCCTATAGTCAGTGTGAAGAAAGGTGGTGAGGCTGGCTCCTAACCCACGGCCTAGACCCCTCAGCACATTGCCTTGTGTCCATCTCAGTACATAGGACTAGGGCACCTTTCAGCTCCAGGACAGTCTTGACAGACACTGACTCTGACATATTTCATATGTCTAATTTAGGGCAAGCTGGGGCACTTCATTTGTTCAAGTCCCAGGTGCCCACTACTTCCTGGTCATGGGGAATTCTCTCTTCATCTTCTGCTTCTTTCGATTTTCTTCCTCTGGTCATGAAACTCTGCTCTCCTATATTTTCACAGCCCAGTGCTCCACTTTGCCTTCCCTGTCTTGGCCCTATGCCCTCTCCCGTGCTTTCACAGCCCAGAGTTCCACTTTGCCACCCCTACTTCAGCCCTTTACCCTCTGAGTTAAAAGGCCAGTTCTTCTGCTAACAAATCACTCTACTTATCACACAACTTTATCTTTAAAGGAGCTATGTGCAAATTATTATCGGCATTTGGAACCAACTATTTATTCTTTCCATGTTTAGTTTAGTTCTTTTCCTTGATGGTTCCTCACAGTGAGGGGCTCTGTCTTTTAACATTATATGTGATGTGTAATGTATGTATGCATGTATACATGTATGTATGGAAGTATGTGTGTATATGTACATAAGTGTGTGACTGTGCTATATGTGCATTTTGCAAGTGTTTGTGCATGTGGTGTCTGAGGTTGGGTGTCCTGCTCCATCATTCACTCTCCACCTTGTTCTTTTGAGACAGGATGTCTTATTGAACCTGGGGCTCTACTGCTAGCCGGCACACCCGAGTGATCCTCCTGTCTCTGTCTCTCACAGGGCTGGTGACACAGACGTGCAACACCTAGCTTTGTTTGTGAATGCTGGAGATCCAAACGGAGGAAACTTAGTCTTCATGCTGGCATGGTAAGTACTCTTATCCATGCAGCCTCTCTCCAGCTGAAGACTGTCCTTTTCATTCACCACTATTTCCTGAGCTTATAGAGAAGCGAGTGAGCTACCATAGATGCCGATTGTCTCCAAAGATCATGACTTTCATTATTTTATTTTGTAACATTAGGGCAATATTATCAACTTCTAGCCTTTTCATTAGGAACTCAGAGAACATACACAGATAGCTCGGTAGCTGCTGTGGTGATCACTGGCTACTTTTCTCTCTGACTTGTAAAAACATGGAGATAAACATTTCACTAAATACATCCCTAGCAGCAAAGTCATCCCCAAAACACCACCTTGTTCATCTTGCTCTTTTTCCTTGGGGAAAGTAGATCACATTTCCTCTTTAAACGTGATGTAACATCACCACAAAAGAAACTTTATCTGTTGAGAACTAGCCATCATTCTCCCTTTGACTCTTTGAAGCTCCCTCCCTGAGCAGGTGCTGGCTTTTTACCATGGGTGATAACCTCCAATGTATTTCTGTCTGCCGTGATGATTAATGTGTGTCTAACAGATCAGTGAGGACTGATGCTGTTCCATTCTGCCTGTGATGGAAGGGGAGGCTGTCATGTCACCATCATGAGGAAGTTTAGACAGAGTACCGCTTGGGCACAATGGCAGGAGCTTGTTTCTACCAGCTGTGTCCTGTGCGGAGACCTCCACTGTCTACTGCCCTACCATTGCATTCTCCCCTCTTGGGGGAGGTGACAGCATCCCTACCTGCTGAGGGCCAAGGTAGCTTTGTGCTTTAATGCCCAGTTCCTCTACATCCTTGAACTCTCATAAATCAAAACCCAGCACAGCAGGTAGAACAGAAAGCTAGGGCTTCCAAGGGTCTCCATGTGGTCTTACATGACAAATTATAGGAGAGGCTTTGAACACATTTTGTTGGTTAAAATAGTGGCATTTTATTGGAGATCCTGCCTTTCCTCCACCACGCATGCCATAATTAGCAATCTGTGGGGTCAGGGTCATTTGTGTCATCTCCAGCAGCATTGTGGAAAGAATCTAAAAACTTCTTATAATAATGGTGGTGCTGATGGGCCCTGCTAGTTAGGGAGCCTCAGGGGTGCCCTGCGCCATTAATCACTTTAAATACGGATCTATTTAGTCTCCTAAGAATAATGAACTAAGGAGACAGGTCGAAGACCTTCCTGGTAAGAAAGCATGTAGGCTGTAGACAGAGAACCCTGAGTTTAACATTCAGAAATGGCAAGGTAGGTGAAGCATTTGTCCACAACTATGTAAACTCCAGCCTTTTTCTATAAAGTACCCTACCATTCCTACAAATCACAATTTGTACCTTGTTTCTTCACAGGTGCCAAATGAGTCTCAAGAAGACTTAACAGTACATCTGAAGTCACACATAGTTGCTAAGGGGCAGAGTCAGGGTTTCAATCAAGATTTAGAATCAAGGTGTATCTGATTTCAAACTCCAGTTATTCACAGAAAGCTCCAGACAGGGTCAGTCTTGCCTGGAGATGGCTGAATAAGTCCACCTTCTAGAAGTTTCTTCTCTGAGCCTTTCATTTTTTTTCTGTTATTAATAAATGTACAGACCAGTTTCCCCACATGAGCACCTAGGAGTAAAAATAACCATTTTGCCAAAGCCCCATGAACAAAAAGATTGGCCCATTCAATTCTTTCCCTTTATCACTAGTTCAGCTTCTAAACTTGTCACCTTTATAGCCTATTATATTAATAAAAAAAGTGAATACTGGTTGATACTGGCAGAACTGCTATGATATTACATAAACTGCTCCATGCAACCCTAACAGAGTGCTATAGAGACACAAATTCATACTTTTCACCATCCCAACCCATAATCATAACCCAACATCCATTCGAATTAAAGCTCTGTAAGTCTTTACAGGACTAGGGGAAAAAAGCTATGCTGCTTTTTACTGGCTGATTTATTGTTACATGACAATATTGGGCATATTAAAATTTAATATTGGTGCTGTCTTTCCATTGTAAGTCTTGTGCTGAGGAGCCCAGAAATTATT
This sequence comes from Microtus ochrogaster, assembly GCF_000317375.1. Taxonomy (NCBI): domain Eukaryota; kingdom Metazoa; phylum Chordata; class Mammalia; order Rodentia; family Cricetidae; genus Microtus; species Microtus ochrogaster. The sequence goes on along the minus strand of NC_022009.1, from coordinate 34,044,646 downwards.
TCTTTTTAAAGGGGACATTTATTGCACTGTATAGGCAGGTATGTAATTCCTTCCTGTAAGAAATCCGAGGAATTTATTTTTTCTTTTAGTATGTGAGGACTTTTGATTTGCACTTATAGGGTCACCTGGGTGCAAAGGAAGAGTGATTTACCTCCGCCATCAGCATAAATGATGCTCTGTTTTTTTCTGTGTTGTTTTCTAACACCCGCTTTCGACAGCACCTCACAGTTTACTAGGCAGGGAATTCAGCCTTTTCCTGTAAATGTCAGGGATAGAGAAAGGCAAAATGGCTTTGAGTTTCAACCTAATGTTCAAATGGCCCTCAGTCACATGGTGGGGATAAGACAAGGCGGGAGGGAGGGTCATGTCACAGCTCCTAGAACCAGCAAGAAAGACTCTGAGGGGTATATAACAGCCTTCTGATCCTTATAACGAAGTAATTCCCAGTACAATGTTGATCTTACATAGTTAAGGTATCTCCTTTTCACAAGCTGTATTCCTGCTACCTATTTTTCTCATGTTCCCATCTCTGACTCCATCCATGCATCCATTTGGTTTTTATCTTAAACTAGGTCTTGCTATTTAGCCAATGATGGTCTCCAATGATGTGCAGCCCCTCTGCTGGGCCTCCCAGGTTTTGGGGGTTCAGGTGTGTACCGCTATGCCTTGAAATTTTCATCAACGTTTGAATGTTTATGTTCATCTGTGAAGACACTATGTAGGAACTAGGACATTACAAAACTTAGTAGAGCATTCAAACAAACAGAAGACAGAAACCATTCATTTGCTGATGTTATGTCCATTTCCCTTTTCTTTCTTAGTTACAAGAGCTGATTTTCTTTAGAGAGGCAGGATGCTAGCCCGAGAGGTATACTTTTCCAGACTCAATTTTGATCTGGTACAGATACTTTGAATAATGGGGTGAGAACAAAGGACACTGGTTAGATGCTCTGAAAACCAGGTCTGGGAAGTATATGGTACTTCCCTTTGCTTCCTGGGTTCTGCTTCCCACTGGATTGTGGATGGATGGCTGGATCTCTAGCTCCCATGCCTAGTGAAAAGACACATTTTAGGTACTATAGTGAAGATGGCAGTAAGGCATGTCAGATGAACCCTGAGGGTCTGAGGGGCCGCTCTTTGAGTCACACACCATCTGTTTAGAGTGCTCGTTAATGGGAACATACAGTTCTCACTTATTTTGGTACATACAAAGTCATGTTCTCTAGTATCTCGAGAAATTTCATTCCCACGGCGTAGATATACTCAAATAACCCTCTGGTGAGGTTCCTGTATCAAAGAACTGGCTCTCTTGCCAGTAGTCAAGGTTGGCTTGCCTTCCTGGAAGTGGATTCCGCTGTGCCAGTCAATCCTCAAATGATGAAAACTCAGCTTAGATCTCTATAATCAAATGGAGGCCCTCAAGGAAACTAAGCTGTTTCTTCATTCCTCACCTGTAGAAACTGAGTATGAATGTTCAAGGTTTTCCTAAGTTGTAAAATCAATACCTGAACAATATAGACTATAGCATTAAGTGTATGTTCTTACATTTGTATTTTTAAATGGGTACATCAAGAAAATTGATATTTAAAGACCCTATAAATAAAGTCACTCCCAGAATTTAAGATCGTTTGTTTAAAAAAAGCCTCCTAGTTAAATATGGTATGGACTTCTTTGTTTTCATTCATTTTTAATGACTACAGCAGATAAAAATCCTCATGAATATCACATTCTACTAATCAGGCATTTTCTTAACAACCATGTGGCCACCCAGAATTAGACTGAAAACAACAGTCTCTTCTCCTCTCTTTTATTACTAGACCTGGGCGGCTGGGTAGCCCACTGGATAGCAGTTCACAGAGAACTAAAGATTCCCAGCATGCATTCTTTCTTTTCTAATGACACTTGATGTTTCAGGAGTGGAAACCAGCCTTTGGAAAGGAGTGCGCTTTCCCAATTTCAAGTTCAATTTAATTCAAGGGAATGAAACTGCCTTCTCATTTAAAGAAAGGTACACATGGCCAGCCACCTGAGTTCTTGCTAAGTGCCAAGCTATCTTATTTGTCCAGACTCCCAGACCTTTTCCTGTTTTCATAAACACTTGTGCTACTCTACCTTGGCTTAGCTTTAAAGTGGCCCCCACCTTCCTCCTCAATCAGGAGCTCAACTTCAGACCATTGGGTCCTAAGCTTTTGCATCATCCATTGCCCGCTGATCCTGCTTTCTAAAAGTTACTGGCAGAGAGTGCAGAAACAAAAGGCATGTATGCCTGCAGCTTCCCTGAGCCTTAGCATTTTTAGGCTGAAACTTAGGTTTCAAGACCTGAGGATTCTTGACCAAGTGATTCTGATTAGCTATCTTCTTTATCCTGTGCAGATCTTGTCCGGTATGGGGATGTAGCAGGAGAGTTCTGCTGACTCTGTTGCAGCAGCAGGGAAATGAGCTGCCAAAGAAGGGGCTTCCTGGCATTGCTGCAACAGCTCCGTGTTTGCCATAGCAACAAGGGTAACAGCTTATCCACAGGGAAGTTCATTACCACTCATGCCGGACTTCCCTATTTACTCCAAGAATCTAATTCCAACTACACTTAGTTGGTAAATATCAGCACCTTCAGCAGAGTAATGCCAAATTGTCCAGCTGAATTGACTCTAATTTCCCCGGTTAATTCACTGACTGTCCAATCACAGGTATCACGACTATTTCCCCAGTGCTTTGAATTTCATCGTGTGCCTTCTTCATGCCTTCTCTAAACCTATGCACAGTCTCTTGATCTAAGTCTTGTAGTTTGGCTAAATTCTTCCTTCATCATCTCCTCCTCTCCTCCTCCTTCTCCCTCTCTCTCCCTTTCCCCCTACCCTTCTACTTCTTTTTTCTTTTCCTTCCTCCCTGCCCCCTCCTCCACTTTCTCCTCGTTCTTTGGGAGAGCTTTTGCATTCAGTGATCCACAAACTTCTGAACATACAAGGAATCATCCTTAGTTTAAGTCTGTGACTTCCTGAAACACTCCAAATCTGTGTGTATATTCTTGCTGATCTGTTGTCAAGGTTACCTAGTGCTGTCTATAAATATGAACACTGAACAACTGGGCCAGTCAGGCAAATATATGGAAGAGAGAAATTAGGGTTGGGGATGGCAGGATCAAATAGCTCTTTCTTATCTGGCGTGGTGAAGAAGTGCACCTGGGACTTCACCTCCTCTGTGAAATCATCCTCATCAGCTGCTATCTGGAGGCAGAATCTGATTGGGTGGATATTGCTTTGCTTAGGAATGGAATGGCATAGGACAGAGAATAGCTTTGATGGGATACTGCTCTTGACAGACAGGTAACATAGAGGATGTGTGAGATATCCCATTCATTGCTGTTAAAAGATACAAATTTCTTGTTTCTTTTGCACATGAGAAGCTTATTTCGCACCCCATCTCTATGCTCATGCTATCTCCTTCCTTCCTTCCTTCCTTCCTTCCTTCCTTCCTTCCTTCCTTCCTCCCTCCCTCCCTCCCTCC
>NC_022009.1:34024707-34040977 GCF_000317375.1 Microtus ochrogaster | reverse complement strand
CTTTCTTTAAGACAAGGTCTCACTATGGAGCTCAAGCTGGCCTGGAACTCATAGAGATTTTCCTTACTTCTGCCTCATGAGTACTGAAATTACAAGTGTGGACCACCATACCTGGCTCGCAGTAGCGATCTTGAAACATGGAGCATATGGTAGTGAGCAATTCAGATGTAATTTACTCCTAAAGTTGCATCAGCTCCACTGAACTCACTATGAAGTGAACATGCAAACCCAATGACATATAAATAAACGTGTTTTTTTTTTCTATTTCATCCAATTCATTTCACCAAAACTTTCCTTTCATTGTCTGAGAAAATGAGCCCTAACAAAACGATGAATTTTAACTGACATTAAGGTGTATTTCTTTGTCATGTTTGTGGAAACCCAACCAGACTGGCACACTTAGTCATCTGGGTGGCTCTGGCATAAAACTCCTGTAACAACAATGAAAATAACAAGGGTAACTTGTTATCAGTTAACGTTCAGACTTTAAGTCAGTCTTGGACTGAGGTGGGCTTCTTTGTCATCTCTGCCCCACCCATCCAGGGAGCAGAACAACCAGTAGCTATAGTCGGTAGAGAACACGTTAGCTGTCCCTGCTGTAGCTAAGGTGTTCTAAGAATCTCTCATCTGACCTTAGTGCCTCTCTCATTTTCTTTGTATACGTCTTTCCGGCTGCTATTGTGGACATCTGGGCGAACACTTATTTAAGTCCACTAGAATGCCAATGTGTTCCTCAGGGAGACAGATGTGCAGCATACATCCTTGTTCCTATTTTGAGTCCCCTCCTGTGTACCTTAGAGACAGTTCTGTGGTTGCTGCTTAGATCCACAGCTTTACTAGAGCAGAATGATGATGCCAATACCTTGAAAGCTCCTCTTTACTGGGAGTCGGATGTCTGCAGAACATCCTACATTCTCTTCTGCCCTTTAATCATAAAAGGAGGATATAAGTATAATAGGCCGCTGGAATGGCGATCTCAGTTATAGCTGAATCTCAATGATCTCTTAGTTATGTGCATAATTTGGGGCTAGTATCTTTGTCTTTTTTAACTTCCATGTCTATGCTCTGAGAAGTCAAACAAATACCAGAATTTATTCTGGATTTTGGGAGAAATCTCAAATAAAATAATTTAGAAATTAAATGAAAAAAAAGTTGTCCACTGATGGCAGACATATTGTTATACATTTTAAATTAAAAGCTAATCATGTCACTGTGATGGTTTGAAAGAAAATAGCCCCACAGGGAGCGGTGCTATGAGGAGGTGTGGCTTTGTTGGAGACAGTATGGCCATTTTGAAGGAAGTGTGTCACTGTGGGAATGGACTTCCAGGTCTTCTATGTTCAAGCTTTGTCCAAGGAGACAGTTCACTTCTTGTTGTCTGTAGGTCAAGATGAAGGGCTCTCGGCTGCTTCTCCAGCACCATGTCTGCCTGCATGCTACTAGCCATGATGATAATGGACTAAATCTCTCAAGTATAAGCTACCCCGATTAAATATTTTCCTTTAGAGGAGTTGCCATCGTCATGATGGCTCTTCATAGCAATACAAACCCTAACTGGGACAAATACACACAAATACACAATGCACACACACACACACACACACACAATTATAGAGATATAACTTGTTGAGTTTGTTTCTATTGTTTGTGGTATCAGGGCTGGCTGCTTTGTATTGGACAACCAATTAGGGACCTCATTCTTGATTGAGGTTATCTTTCCCTCTCTCAGCTGTCATCAGTTGCTTGTCGTTCCTTGTCAAGTGATTTTACCCTATGAGACTTCCCTGCTTTTGGGTTATCATGTCTACTGATCTACTTGTTTTGCTACTTTTACCTCTTGTTTATGCTTTATGCAGCCATTTCTTTTTTTGTTTTTTTGATTTTTCGAGACAGGGTTTCTCTGTAGCTTTTGGTTCCTGTCCTGGAATTAGCTCTTGTAGACCAGGCTGGCCTTGAACTCAGAGATCTGCCTGCCTCTGCCTCTCGAGTGCTGAGATTAAAGGCGAGCGCCACCACCGCCCGGCTTTATGCAGCCATTTCTATGAGAGACTGTTTGTTATTTTGTTAATTTTTTTTGTTATTTTTCTGTCTTTTTTATAGAAAGCTTTCTAGTTTTCTTGCTCTGATAGTCTTTCCACCCTTCTTCCTTGATGTCCCTTGAGTCGTAAATGCAATCTGTGATAAAGATATATGCCTTGGGACTAAGCTTCCCATGATCGATTGATCCCTACATTATGTCCAGTAATGGTTTTCTGTGATGGTCTGTGTTTGCTGTAGAAAAAAAGTATCTTTGATGAGGAGTGAGAAAGCTACATATATGTGGGTATAAGGATGAGATTTATAATGTAGTAAGGAATTATGCTCAACTATAAAGTTGGCTATAGTAATTTGTTCCTAATGTTCATGAGCACACTAGCCCCAGGTACTAGGTAGTTGGCTAGGTTTCCAATACTATCTGTGGTTTCCTGTTGAGTGGGCCTTGAGTTCAATTAGACATTTGTTTGGTGTCACCCACATGTGAGTGCCACTTACTAATTGTTTACGGATACATTGCTATCCTGCTCATTTCTGTGGTTTCTAGGTATTGTATCTGGGTGAGACTATTAATTGTTTCCCTCCCTTGGCAGCTGACATAGTATTTTCTGGGACCAGGGAAGCTAGACTGCAGGAAACAGATCCAGCTCAAATCATCTGAGTCCTGTATCCAAAGTATATAGTATCTTCAGCAATAGTACCTTACTTTCAACCTTTGAGGCAGCCAGGGGCAGTAATCATGGTCTGAATTGATTGGGAGTCACTTATATTACCTCGAATGACCATATAAAAAGGAGCTATTTCATTGACAGGCAGAACTGTTATACACTAAGTGTAGAGGGTCTAATAGGCAGACATGTTCTGTCTGTGATTGTCCTGATTTCTGAACAGGGTTAGATGTGTGTTACACTCAAAGGAAGAAATATGTAAGGAGAGTAGGGGAAGTACAATGAAGAAAAAAGTGGTAGATGCACAAAGAGTGACAGGAAGGAGATTGTGTGATCTGGAAGGCTTTATCAATGCGATAAAGTTAGAGATGAACAAATAAAGCAAAAGCCATGATTGTGCAGTCCCTGACAGTGTAAGTCACAAATACCCATGATGCTGGTAATGGCCTGACTGCACAGCCTGTGATCTGAAGGAGTGGCCGAGCATCTCCTTTAGACTGTTTTCCTTACCCTCTCCATGCAACTGAGAAAACAATAACATTTAGAGAAAACACTCTTGTACTCTTCCTCTACAAATAAAGCATTGGACTTCCTAGGAATAAGGGACAGGGCAGTCTCTGGATTGGATGCCTACACCTTAGTTATTCTTCCCAGGTGTGCCACAAGTGGAGATGCTTTCCCCCTGGGTCCTGTGAGAGACTGTAGATTCCCAGATCTAAACAGATGTGTGTTCAATGCGATTCACATCTGGGTCATAGTAAAATGGGCTTCCATAATGACCATAAAGGCTTACAAGATGTCCTCATTGGTAATGAGGAATCAGTCTAGAAAGCCCAGCAACTGAAATGCCCAGTGTGTTAGACCCACCTAGCTTCCTGTGATCTGCTTTGATGAAGGGCACCGTCATTTGTCCTACAAAGCTTCCAGGAGCCAGGCTGTGTGTTTCAAGTCTCCTGCCATCTCACAGGGAGCCCTGCAATCTCACTTCTTTATCCTCTCCTTCTTCCTGCTTACTTCCTCTAGGATTCTCCAGCCTTGGCCCCTCGGTTGCTTCACTTAAAACTCTTGACTTCAGTCATGTTGGAAAATATCAAGATCTTTAAAATTGAAGTCATTTTCTCTGGTGCACTACACAACAGGCATTCCTAAGTTATGGCCTGGGATTGTTTAAAGGAATGATTAAGAAGCTGTTGCCTCTGGACGTGTCTATGGAATATTTTTCTTAATTACTAGTTGATGTAGGGAAATCCCAGTTCAATGTGGGCAGTGCCAACCCTGGACAGGTGAGCCTGGGCTACATTAAAAAAAAAACAGTTACCTGAACAAGGGAGGGGGAACAAGCCAGTAAGCAGCATTCCTTTGTGGCCTCTATTTCAGTTCCTGTATCCAGAATCAGATCTTGTCTTGATTTCCTGCCTTGACATCCATTAAGGATGGGATATAGCCTGAAAGCAAAAATAACCCCTTTTTTCTTCCAAGATACTTTTGGTGAGTGTTTTATCACAGCAACAGAAATGCAAACCAGATAGGGGTGGGTGTCACATGCTGCCCTACCTCTCAATAGCACTCTAGCCCTCAAACTGCATCAGAGGACTTAGAAGCCACTATCTGGGCTTCTGCTAGACTCCCACGCACAGTGATGATATGATGCGGATTCTGTCTGGGTACTAGCCTTGGATATTCGGTGCAGTGGAGTGTCCTCATTTAACAGAGCAAACTCGAAGGGATTTTAAATGAGAATTTTCCGCATTTATATTCCTGTGAAGGGCTGTGTCAGGGTCGTTACCATCTCTGCTTGTTCTGTTTATTCAGCATGAATGTCTGAAACATCCCGTTGTTCTGCTGGCTTTTATCAGATACGCGGTCCCAAGGTAGCACAGGGAATATCTTCATTATTAACATAATAAGAGGGAAACTGGCTGCTTGTGGAAACAGCATATTTTCCGAAATTGGCCTGTGTTACAGGCTGGCTGCTAATTAGAATCCAGCTACCAATGGCAGGGTATCAAAGGACGGCACTATCTACATGAACGCAGTAGAGAGTTACGACAGCAGCTGGGGAGCTTGCTCAGTTCAAGATTTTCTGGCAATATAAAAGATATCAGGAAGGTGGAACCTAGCAAGCAAGAAACCCCCTACTTTTGGGTTACTTTTTTTTTTTTAAGTTCAAGAAATGTGCAAACACGTGTTCAACCCTGAGTGGAGACTTTCTTGTGACTGTGTGTTCACGAGTGTAGCCTCAAGGGTGTATCTCCCTTAGCTCCTCAAAGGGCCCAGGAAAGGGTTGTCAGAATAGAAAGAATTCCTTTCTTTGGATTATCCTTAACATTTTCATTACAGGGTTTGAAAAATATACAATGTAAAATATAGCATTACGAAGACTCAAACGACTCCCAAGGGTTGTTAATGAACGGTGATAGCCCACTTCACATCCTTTCTTGATTCTGCTTTTCACTCCAGAGATGAGCATGTGTATCAGCTTTTGTGTACTGAATTCGCTCTCCACATACACTGATAATGGTATATTTCTTTCTAGAAATGTGCATGAATGGGCTTACACTTCCTATATTGCTTTATCTACTTCTTTTTAAATTAATTAATTAATTTAAAAAATGATATTCTCGCATTCTACATACCTATTCCAGTTTGCACCCCTTCCCCTCTTTCTACTCCCCCAACTTCCCCCTACCCCACACCCATCCACTCCTCAGAGAGGGTAGAGCTTCCCATGGGGAGTCAACAAATTCTGACACATCACTTTCAGGCAGGACCAAGGCCTTTCCTTTGTATTTAGGCTTAGCAAGGTGTCCTCCCAAAAAAGAATGGGATCTAAGAAACCAGTTCAAGCACTAGGGTTAATAAATCCTGGTCCTGGTACCAGTGGCCCCACAGACTGCCCAAGCCACACAACTGTCACCCACATTCAGAGGGCCTAGATTGGTCCTATGCAGGTTCCTATGCAGACTATCAGTCTGGAGTCAGTGAGCTCCCACTGTCTCAGATAAGCTATATTTGTGAGTATCCCCATCATAGTCTTGACCCCTTTGCTCATATTATTGCTCTTCCCTCTCTTTGACTGGTCTCTGCCCAGTGCTTAGCTGTGGATCTCTGCATCTGCTTACATCAATTGCTGGATGAAAGTTCAATGATGACAATTAAGGTGGTTATCAATCTGATTACAGGGGAAGGGCAGTTCAGGCACCTTTTACACTATTCCTTAGGGTCTTAACTGGATCATCCTTGTGGACTCCTGGGAATTTCCCTGGTGCCAGATTTCACACTACCTCCATAATGGCTCCCACAATCAAGGTATCACTTTCCTTGTTCTCCCTCTGGTGGTCACGGAAGTGGTGGGAGATGGTTGTGGGTGTTGGGAGGTTGCTCCCAGGTCTCTGGGCCTTTGCTGGCTGGGGTTGAAACACAGGATGTGCCTCTAGGGGCTAGAAGCTAAAGAGCAGGACCCCCTCCAGCATGGAACTCTGATACCTCTCCGGGGGCAGTCAGGTCAAAGCATGTACTGTTTCTTGAAAGATCTTTTCCTGTTATGAAATGCAATGTCCACGAATCTCCAAATATACCGATGTCCCTATAACACATGGGTTCTACTTGATATACCAAAAGGCATTTTGTTGGTGTGATTCAATTGAGGTAGGATGTGTGGTTGAGCTCCATGGAATCACAGCAACATTATAAAAGGAAATACAGCAAGAACTGACATGAGACATAGAATAAATGTGACCGCAGAATTGGAGATTTTAACAATGTAGCCAGAAGCTAGGGAGTGTAAACAGTTACTAAAAGCTGATGTAAAACTAATACAATTGGCTAAAGAGAATAAAGGGTTATAGTCAGAGTCAAGTGACTAACCTTGGTGGTTGACATTCCATGGGCTAAAGGGAAATTAAGTTGAAGAATTCCCTCTTTTGGACTGGACTGTGGACATATCTGTAGGAAAATGTTCTTGATGGAGGGAGGCGCAGCCCGCTGTGAGCAGGTGTCACTACTGAATACGTGGGACAGTTGTACAAAGAGGTAGCAAAGCAAGCCAGAGAAAGCAAGCCAGTAAACTGCCTTCATCTGTGGCATCTGCTTTAGTTCCCGCCTCCAGGCTCCTGCCTCGCGTTTCCATCTTGGCTTCCCTTGATGATGGAATATAATAATGAGCTGAAATAATTTTTTTCTTCTTGTATTTGCTTTTGGTTCATGTTTTATCACAGTTAACAACAAGCAGAATAGAACCGTCATCTAGAAAATGTCTATTTTTTTTTCTGTATCAGTTACTTTCTAATTCCAGCCTTGGTGAACTATGCACTATGAGCCAAATCAGTCCTAGTGTCTGCTTTTGTAGAGCAGACATTCAAAAAGTAGCGAGCTAGCAAACCTTTGCAATTGGTTTGATTGTAGAGAGCACTGTTTTTAAACTCTAATTAACATTATCTCCCAAGCAAAGAGTCCCATTTTTCTCATTAAGGGACCCATTTTACAAATATCTCACTTAACGATTGTTATCACCCCAATTAGTCTTCCTTGTTGGCTAAAGGTAGTTAGGTTTCTATAGTACTCCTCTAAGTATATGCTCTTCTACCCTAAGTATTTGTAGTAAGCAACTATACAAGATATGTCTTAAACATTTTTATCCATTTCTGTATACATATATACATATATATTACACATGCATATATGGTATAATGGATGCTGTGACGGTGTGGTATACACATGTGCATTGTGGCATGACTGTGGAGGCCTAGGACAACTTTCACAAGTTGGCTCTTTCCTTCTACCCTGTGGGTTGTAGGGACTGAACCCAGGCTATCCAGCCTGATGGCCTCTCACCTTTTTCTTTTGGATGCACTTACTTTTCCACTAGATGGAGCCAGCGAGAGAATAATTAGTTTTTAAGGGGTTATAAGGGATTCTTCGCCAGCTGTTCTGGGCTGTACCTTTGAGTCAGTAGAAGGAAAGGCTAAGAAAACTGAGGTGGGGGAGTGTTATCTGATCCTAGTGGCTTCTGGAACCACTTATCTATCATCAGCTGCAGTTAAGTGAATCAACAAATTGCTTGGAGTGAGCTGGCCATTTGTCAGGAGAGGGTTTAAAATCAGGGTCGAGAGCTACTTGTTTTGAACCTGCTCAATGATTCTGGGTCTAAGGAAAACCTAACTTTTCACTGTGCAATTCTGTGTCAGTAAACTTTCTATGATAAGACTCACTAGACTCGGGCACATTAGTTCTTTTTAGAACAAGGTAGAGACTTAGCATTTTTCACCCTCTTGAACTAAAAGAGGTACTGTGTATGTCAGGAAATTGATATGGTAATGAAGAATTCATACATATATAGCTGTGGTCTTTTAAAACCTCTGTATGGTTACACACCTCTTGTTCTGTTGACATAGGAAGGCTAAAATTTTAAATCCTGTAAAAATTCAAATAGATGATTCTAAATCTTTGCCTGACTTAACATCCATAAAGGATGAAATAATCCAAGGACTCTCACCAATTACAGAGGACTTGATAAAACTTGATAATTCTGTGTATCAGCGCTTTTAGCACTACAAGTCGAATACCAATGCTGACTGTAGTTCAGAGCCAATAGTTTATTAATATTGTCTAATGCGCTCACTGATTCAAAACAATTCTTAGAAACAGGTTGGTGCTCATGTTTCTTTTGTATTCTAGTTGATAGTTGGCATTCTTATGCTGTTGTTGGGTTAAATCAGCAGTATACCTGGAGCACAACACCACTATGGTTACTCTAATTCCCTGCTTATTTTTTCCCCAAGCATTTTATCAGGACTGAAATTCTGCTCTCGTTCAGTCTGTAGATGCTCTGGTGCTATGATCTCCCAATAGAGGGCTCTAACTGACTTCCTTTGCTGTTTACAGCAATTCACACGTAAAGGTCATGAGGTTCTGATGGGAAAGACTTCAGCTTTTAAGGGAAAAGGTCCACTATTTAGGACATGACCTGATTGCTAAAGGGATTTCTCTCTCACCTGAGATAATAAAGGCTGCTCCAAGTTTCCTGTAGCCTGAAGCTAAAGGACAATCACAAGATTTTTTTCTTAGACTTGTGGGATGCTGTGTATTGGTTTCCATGTCTTCTATAATAGTTTTGCCCTTTATGAAAACAGCACAGACTAAACTTGTCTTCCATAGGAAGACAGTCATAAGCAGGTTTTCTCCTCCTTTGCTTAGATAATTTGTTTCTGATGGTTCTGAAGGTTGGGAAATACAATATTAAAATGCTGACAGAATCAGTTCCTGGTGAAGACTTCTTCCTAATTTTTTATATGGCTACCTTCACTCTTAAGTGTTCTTTCTTTTCTTAAAGAGCTATTAAGTCCATCATGAAGACATCATCTGCTTGACCTCATCTAGATCCAATTCATTCTAAAGCCGCTGCTCAAAATTCAATTGGGGATTATGTCTTCAATGAATTTTAGAGACGCAGTTTAATCAACAGCATATAACTTGTATATAATTTGATTTACAAATCTGTATATCAATGTATATAAGTTCATATATATGTATTTATATGTAGTCATGTGCTGCCCAATGACATCTTGGTCAGAGTTGGACCACATATGTTGTGTAGTTTTCCCATCTATATTAGAACATTTCCTCCTACAGTAAGAAACAAGAGTCAAAAGACTCAAGATGCTAACAAAACATATCAGGTCCAGGAGGTAGATGAAACACAAGATTCGGGAAATATAGAAAGTTAAAAGACTCAAGAGGCCACTGCATGAGGTTGTAAAGGCAGCAAATAGTTGCTGTAGGGGAGAATCTTCTTGGAGTTGTCAGTAGGTTCATTAGTGAGCTCTTAATATGTAGCTCATAGGTCATCACCCATGCTGAGGTGGAAATTTTGATGATGCAACTATTTCTTTTTTTTACTTTCTTTTATTTTTAATTGAAAATAGTTTCTTTTCTCATACAATATGTCCTGGTTATAGTTTCCCCTTCTTCTACTCTTCTCAGTTCCTCCCTACCTCCCTTCACCCCAGACCCACTCCATTTCTGTCTCTCATTAGAAAAGAACAGGCTTCTAAGAGATTAACAACCAAACATGACAAAATAAAATATAAAAAAGCGAAGCAAAAGCCTTCGTATCCAAGCTGGACCTAGCAAACCAACAGGAGGAAAAGAATCCTTAGAGCAGGTAGAAGAGGCAGAGATCCACTCTTTCTCATAGTCAGGAGTCCCATAAAAATACGAAGCTAATAGTTATAATATATACTCAGAGGATCTGGTGGACCACCATGTAGGCTCTGGGCTTCCTGCTTCAGTCTCTGTGAATTCATATGCACCTTGCTTAGCTGATTCAGAGGGCCATGTTCTCCTTGTGTCCTCCATCCCTTCTGGTCTTACTCTCCATTTTCTCTCCTACAGATTTCCTGAGCTCTGGGGAGAGGAAGGGGATTTGATGGAGACCTTCAGTTTAGATTCTTTCTCTACGTAATGTCTGGCTGTAGGTCTCTGCATCTGTTCCCATCAGATGCAGCTGATTTATAATCCACTGATGCTCTGGTAGTAACCCCTCATTCATACTCCTGTAAATAGCTCCAATAAACCCATTGGTTCACCAAGCTAGACTTCTGTGGAGTCATATCTTTTGCCTGTTGTCAGTGCCCTCTCTGGAGATAAATAGACATTTTTCATATCTCCCAAAGAAAAGTCATGCAACAACACATATAATAAATAGTCCGTTAGTGAAGAATTCTTATCTCCTTGTGATGTCATAACTGAACAAGCAAGTTTTTGATCAGTTGAAATTCAACTATAAAAGAATCTGGTTTAAAGGCACCTCAGTTATTCCAAATCTTTAACCATATTTGCTAATAAATATGACAATAAGGCACTAAGAGTTCTTGTCTGAGAATATGGAGAGACAAAAGGCCCACTGCATATCACAACCGGAACTGCACACAGGAGCGGAAACACCACACAAGTGTTTCAACATCAACAGAGAAGGAACAGGAGCAGAGTTCTTATCTGAGACTATTTCAGGACATGAATGTTTTTTGCAAATTCTATCTGATGTGGAAAGTTTATGAATCCCTGGTCGCTTCAGCATATTCCAGTAGCATCTTAAGAATTTCCTTTCTTGCCTTCATTTTAGTTTCCTCTAAACTGAAATTTTATTCACATAAATGTAATTTTATTTGAACAAATGCCATTTATTTCATCCTGTTCCTTTACTTCCCTCACCTACACATGGTAGGAACCACAGCAACGCCAATGCGGCATCACATTTGACCCCTCACCTTGATTTATAAATGTTCCACTGGATGATCCTGGTGCTCTTTGTTTATGGATCTTTTGATATAACTGAAGAAGCAAAACTCCAAGGACAGTATTCTGTGACAAGACAATATGAACTAGCAAAAAAGAGACTGTTTTATGTCAACTCACTCAGTAGAGCTTTTTGAGCTCAACTCATTGTGTCGCTAGAAATACAAATCAGTAAACATTTACATGGATGGCAAGCCTGCTTTCGGAGTTCTCTGTGGTTTTAGCACATGATGGCAGCAGAGGAGGTTTCATTTGATGGTGAACCCTTTAAAAAGTGGACCTTGAGTAGATACGTTCTTTGTTGTTATCCTGTTGATATTGCAAACTGTTTCAAATAAAATTGAAACTTAAATTCATAGAACTGAGCACACATATCAAGAAAATGCCCTGGTAAACTTTTGTGCTAATACAGCTAGTAATGGATGTAGTAAGATACATAGTTTGAATAAACTTCATAAGCCTGTTATAGATCAAATAATATTACTTAGTTCAAACCTACAATCCTTTATTCACTGAGCAGTGATAAGTACTGATTTAGGAAAAACAGGTACATTTCTTAATAGTGATAGTGGTCTTTAACGAAAAATATTAGTGAACTAAATGTTATAACGTTACAAAAAATGTTTCATAACTAACATCTGATTGGTCAGGGTCTTGGAAAGACTCTTAAGACGTTATTTAGGTCATGCCTGTCTACCACCTGGTGCATTTGAACATCCATTCATTACACTCAGCTGCTTCCCTCAGTGGACTGTCAGCATATTCTTCTGTTTTGGTGTCTGTTTTTAGAATAGATTGAGGCCATTCCCTGATGGGTGGCTAATTCCACAAGCAAAAATAATTTTCAAGAAAAGCATTTTCTTTCTGGGTGATCCTTGTGGAAGTTTCCAGTGAGAGAGAAACCCGTTTTCCGGGGCAGATTCCAAACTGGTTCAGGAAGGATTAAAAATGCAAAGGCATCATCATGAGCCTTGTCTTTGTCGTCGTCAGTCTCTGGGAGAACTGAAAGGAAAAAGGGTGTTTTTCAGAATAAAACCAGCAAAGTCAATGGAATAAATTTGGTTGCCCAAGTTTTGCACTGTTTCTAATGGCAACTAAGGTCTAGCCTCTGTTTTAAAGGATGAGTTTACCCTTTCTGAAATTGTAATGGAAGGCTGTTGCTTAAGAATAAAACCAGTGGGACTGGAGAGATGGCTCAGCAGTTAAGAGCACTGGGTTTTCTTCCAGAGGAGACAGGTTCAATTCCCAGCACACACATCATAGCTTACAATTGTCTGTAACTCCTCTTCCAGAATACCTCATACACAATACCCCTCTCCCCCACAAAGACAAAGGAATAAAACCAGCAAAACTAGTGGAATAAATTGATTGCCCACGTTTTGCTCTGTTTTTAATGGCAATTAAGTCTCTATTTTAAAGGACAAACTGACACTTTATGAAATCGTAATTGAAGACCATTGCGCCTAATGATAGAACATCCTGTATCTCTTATACTTGTAATTTCTGATACTACAAGGTCAAGATAATTATCCCAATACATATTTACGTCAAATAAAAGGAACCTTCATGGCCCACCAACTGAGGATCAAATCTCTGTGACCTGGATCTTCGAGATTGAATTATATGGAAATCTGATTCAAAAGAAGACGGCCTTTGATGTGGGGCACCATGCCACGTTTCCCCCACCATTTATATACTACAGTGAAACTTCAGGACCTTGAGCTTTGGGTCTAATACTTTCAACTCAAAGGGAACCTTCCAGACTTTTGGAACTGCATCCCAGTGGGGATCTTAATTTACAGCTGACCATGGAGATCACACCTCGAAATTAAATGACACCCTGAATACAGACAGATTTCCCAATGTCACAGGTCAAGATTCTCTTCTTCTCATCGTGAGACCCCTGTTCTTTGATCTCTCCCTTTTCTTCCTTTCTACTGTGAGTGGCCTGATAATGAGAAATTAGAATTTTTCAGTCGAAGATTTCTACAGAAAATGTAACCGAATACTGGACTAGCCACAGTAAATCCAGATCTTTCTATAATGCTAGAGACTTTTTAGTATGCACTATGGCTTACTTTCCTGGAATCCTAAGGGTGACCATCTGTTTTGACTTTACAGTTGGTCCCACCTATGGAGTTAAGCTTCTACACCCGTTCATTTTGGGATTTGTTTTAATCTAACCCATTGATGGACTGGGATAACCAAATCCATTTGTCATTTTGAATGAAGACAATGTAGCAAAAAAAAAAAAAGAGCTTAAATACAGCTGTTTGCAAGGATGCCCACTTACCTATGCATTTGGGCAGATTTCTAATATGTAACAACGCAACATTATTTTTTTATTAGAAACTCCATTGCCTCTGTTTTAACTAATTTCTCCATAAGTGAAATTACCCATGTACGATCCTTGTATATCCCACAAATACATCTTTTTGCTCTCAACTGTAACCCAAATAATGTAAAGAATGAAAGGAGAAGGAAGACTAGAGATTTTGATGGTGCCTTTGTCATCCCATAACCACTTGGAAGATGCGCGTTAGTCCATGCCCATAAACCTACATTCTAGATCATGAGAAACTGACTAGCAAATGTTAACCCTGCTGGATTTCTAAAGTGTATTAAGTCGCTAAGATAAAAGAGAAGTGAAGTGATGCCTATAAATTTATTTTTGGTATTGGCTGCTATGACGGGTCCTACATCTGAGGTTATAGCTACTCAATGAAAATCTAGATCCCCTTCCTCAAATAGCCTTAGGAGGATTATACTGTATTATAGGGGCAGGGCAGTAGGAGTTTGTGTATTTGTATCTCTTCCTACTGTCCCAAGACAAACACCTCTGATGCGGTGGAAATGTAGTTTCAAGAGTTAACAGCTTATTTGCTTGAACCAGATTGGTTCCCTTTTGATGCATTCCTGGCTTTGTTTGATGTGGGCTGGTTTGGTTCATGGGAGCTCGACTAAACAGAAATACATAGTTCTTTTGTATTACCACCCTGATAAACATCACTGTAATCTCCCGAGTGGATTGTATTCTCTCGAGAATCGTAATTGCATGTTCACAGCCACCAACAGCACACCAGATGGCTTCCCTGTGATTAAAGAGACAAATGACAAATGAGAGAACAACAAAAAAAGGATCTTTCTTCAATAAGCCGGATGTTGTGACTTACATGTCTGTGCTGAGACAGACAACCCAGCCACAGTGGCCACAAGGAATATTGCTTGCACATTAACTTTTGTGAGTCTTTTCTTAAAAGGGGGCTGGCCAAAATGTTAGGAAAATTAGAGACAGCAGGATAGCAAGAGGGCGAGAGAGCAAGACTGAGAGACAGGGTGAGGGAAGAGAGAGAGAAAGACCTACAACTTTGTTCTGACTGAGGTGGCTCTTTTCTGGTAAGTCAATTGAGTGAGTTTTGTTTTCCTCCAGGCTGCCACAGCAGAGCATGGTCCACTCGCCATTGGAGTAAGACCTTGTTCAAGAAGATTTTAATTGTAGTAAAATTCAGTTAACTTTTGCTTGTGTCATATTTTCTCCATTAATAGTATTTAAAGTCAGTGAAAGAACATTGAAATCTCTCCCTGTATCATTTTTCATTTAGTGTATTAGTTAGGATGCAGCGGATGATAGAAACTATGCTAGGAATTTGAACCAAATTTAAAAAGAGTTGTTCTTTAATCTGGAATTGAAGAAGTGAAGACTAAGGAAACAGGAGTCCTGCTTCCTGTATCCCTATTTACCAATAAACAGGGGTGTCTGATATTAAGCTTAATGGAAAGTGAGTTTAACACAGGACCATCAGTGGGGTGTTGCTGAAGAGATCTAGAGGACTTGGCTAAAACCAGAATCCTGCAGCAACAGCTCACTGGAGCATGGACAGAATTGCCCAGTGGTAGCTATGCATACTTGCCACTAGAGATGGCTAGCCTACAGGAAGTAGTCACCAGGAAACAAAACAAAACAAAACAACAGAACAAAAACCCCACACTTTCTTTCCTATGGTGTGGCTGCTGGTTAAGAGAAACAGAATCGTGATGCAGGTCAAAGGAAACCAAATTTAAAATGAAAAGACCATGAAGTCAATGGCTCATATATTCAACCAAACATAAACAACAGAGTATAAGGTAGACTAGTCAGTGAAGAGCAAAGAATACACACCCAGCTTGAAGTGTAGTTAGATGCTGAGTTTTGGGACACAGTTTATTGTTCTGCAATTTAGCGTTCCTTGTTTCAATAGCCACCATGAACATATTATACTTCCAGTGGTATAAGTCTCCTGTGCTGCCAAAGGGATTCTGCATATTGTATTGCTAGAGGTTCCCTTACCATTTTCATATTTTTTACTTTTAACTTGTTTCAGAGTTAGAGTCAAGTAAGTGCTACATTGTACATCAGTGCTATTCTACTTTAGCAACAACAACAGTATACAGGTACAGAGCAAATTCTGGAAGGCACATAACAAAATATGGTGTCTTCATCAATGGGAGAGTTTGAAAAGTGTGTTCTTGTTACTTTATTCATAGCAGTCTAAGTTGTGTTTTTATAGGCATGCATTTTCTTAAATAATTAGCAGTATAAAAATAGTTTCAGTGCTGAAAAATGCAGTTTAATTGACTCTGAATACTGTCACTGAGCATCTGTTTAAATACTCAGATATTTCTATGCCACAGCCTTTCAGCCTTCTTGGAAGAACCAGCAGCTGGTAACTACATTATGAAGTCCCATCAACATCATATGGATGTTCCTTCCCAGCCTGATTTTCTGATCAAGTGCATGGCTCTCAGGGAAGTTTTCTTCTGGTGGAACCATCTTCCAAGGCATTCATGATGTAAGAATCTGCAGAGAAAGGCTGTCCTGAGTTTCATCCTCTCAATTGCAAGACATATAGACAGCAGGAGCTGAAGGCATGTCATTTCTTTGGTCCCAGTCCTGATGTGAGCAGGGGAAGAAGGGAGGACACCCCTGACCTGTCTGTCACCAGATCCACGTGACTGGACAGTCAACAGTTCTGTCTCTAAACATGTCCTTTTTTTTAATTGAAAATCACTTTTTTTTCTGGCATTAATATATCCTAATAACAATAATCTCCCCTTACTCCTCCCAAGTACCTCTCCACCTCCCCTTTCGTTTGGATCCAACCCCTTTCTGTTTAGTCAGTAGAAAACAAACAGGCTTCTAAGAGATGATAATAAAATTTGTGATAAAATAAAGCTAACATATCAGAATAGGACAAAACAAAATGACAAAACAAACAGAGACCCACTCATTCCTA